>NW_016107838.1:0-24984 GCF_001604975.1 Cebus imitator
CACACACACACACACACACACACACGAATACATGCATGCACACACACAGTCTATTTGCACGGTAGGCAGATCTGTCTTTAGAAACTCACAAACTCAGCTGAACATGCTTTCATGAATTCCTCTTGACTTCTCTCCTGAAGTTTACTTATAGACTAGGGTCCTTAATGGTTAAAAAAAAAAATACACACAGACACATATATACTGTGGCAGCTTCTCAGGCTGAAAGGAAAGGAAGCACACTGATTTGGGGACTTTAAGATTGCTGGAGGAAGTATTCCACATGGTTTACAGCAACTTTGGGAGAGAGACATCAATCCACCGTTTACTGGCTATTTCATATTAAGATAATCAATTTCTAGTCTGTAAAGGGATAGATAATTTCTACCTCTTCAGGTTTCTAGAATTTCATTCTAATAAAATAATTGTATCTGAAAATTTATTAAAGTAATAAAGAGTTCAAATGATTGTTTCATAAATGAATGGTAGTGGAAAGGTATGTGATTTTGGCAAGATAAATCCTATAAATTTTTGATTGCATGGTTTTCATTATATCTCTTTTGCAAAGAGTTCAGTTTTGAAGATACTGGAAGGTAGAATAAGAGAATTATAATTGAAGCAAATATAGAGAAAAGTAAAATTGGTGTAAAAGTTAAAGGGGGAAAAGTGATCATTGTCCTCTGTTCCACTGAAGTTTTACCTTTGTGGTCATAAGGGAAGTCATATTGTCCTGAAATCACACATTACCATACTGACAAAGACCTTGGTTCCAAGACAATTACATACTCTCTCAGGAGTCCATCACTGAGTGATAATGAGGTGTGAACACATTCCTCAGAAACCACAGACACGCCAAAAGGGCAATTTAACACCTCTTCAAAAGATGGATGAGATATGAATTATTCATAATGAGCTCAGGCCAGACTCTCCACACCAGCCTGGTTCACAAAACAGGCTGGAGTGGTATGAGCCATAATACCTGGAATTTGAGTATCTTCTCCCCAGGCAAAGGTCACAAGCTTTAATCGATTTAATACTTTTATTCCAGGTGTGCTAGGAGAACTCTCTCTTTCTCTCAATTTCATTATCGCCTTTATTTCATCTGGGATTTTCCTTTGTTGTGTGCTCATGGATGTGTGCCTGTGTACGTATGCATGTGTGTGTGGTTATGTGTGTGTGTGTTTGTGTACATTTCATGTAGACTTCACTTGTGAATATCCGACATTTGAAGCCAAGCATTAGAAAACATTTTCTGTGATGTGTTTCAGTCTTCCTGTTTGCCTGTTGTATGGTTTTGAGTCATAATTTCTATCTATGAGAAGATGATACTGCTGAGTTAAAACACAACCATTCTTTTCCACTGGAATGATGAGGTAATGCCAGAATTCACCCTCAGGTCCAAGGAAGAGGACAGTAATGGTTGTGAGGCACATATTGATTAATGCAGTATCTCTAAGAATGGGAAATATTTTCATTATGTTGAGTCAACTGATGCATAAACAATCATGACCCATAACCACCTACTGTAAACCTGTATTTGTCGAACAGTATATGAAACTCAATGATACTGTGCAAATTTAAGTTTCTGTAATTGTTTGCAAATGCAAATTTTTTAGATAATTATGTGAAATTATTCATTGATATCATTGATAACCGAAACAGCATTGCTGATGAACTAAATTCTATTTTCTCTTATTCCTACAAATCATATATTCATCTTAGCCAACAGTGTTTCCTTTGTGAAACTGATAAATAGGCTAGAATACATATAGAATGCGTACCTATACCCTTAGGAAGAATATTCATGACATGTCTTTTAGTTAGGTCTTGGTATTATGAGGAATTTTGAAATATGCATTGAGGAAAGTATATTGTCTTCAATAATATATAAAACCAAAGCCACATTATCCTCCTTTTTGATCCTATTATTATTTTAATGCTGTTACATTATGCAAAATTAATTTTTTAAATGCTCAAATTTAAACTCTCAGCACAGTTTACATAAATAGATGTAGAAAGAAGATACACAAAGAATAGCTGAGTGACACAATGAAGAAGCACTCAAATTAGAAATACAAGCACTTGGAGTTGCTGAGCCTCGACGCACTTTTGACCAAGGACAGCCTTTCTCTGGGCATATATTTCTCCTGTTTTTGATTGTAGTAATCAGTTTCCTTTCATGAAATCATATTTACATATGTAGACAGAGTGAACTTCTTTCTTGCAATTAATCTACTAACCAAAACTCCATGGCTTCTGTTTTTTCTTATATTTAATTTTGCTTGTGTTTTTTTTTCCCTTAATTTCATTAGTGTATCCGTTTAAAGACACCATCAGTTTTAAGGAACACTGTAATTGACTAGTAAATTGGAAAGGAAAAAATAAAATACTATCAATTAAATATACATATCTATTGCATGACACACTCAGAATTCTAAAAATGAATTCTTTAGTGAAAAGATAGATATGCATTTTAGAATTTAGAATATAGAGGTTTATGCTAGAGGTCTGAGTATGGTTTTCTATTTTAAGAATAAATTTTGACAAATTTTAAGTTGCATACATTATTTTATTGTCTAAATTAAAAAATATATATCAGCTTACCTTGGCGTTTTCTTAATTTTTTACATTGTGGACTCTTGAGTAATTTGTACTCATTTTTATTTACGAGCGCTGCTAAGAATAAATGCTTGCGTCTGATTAAACTGTTTCCCAGATCTCAAAAGTTTTGATGTAAAGTGTCCTTATTGCTATTTTATACAAATTCATGCGTTAATTTTAAAATTGGTGTCCATATTCCACATGGCAGACACTATGCTAAGCATTTAGAATAATGTAAGGAACGAAAATAAAATTTGACAGTCATTCCAGTAGGACATACTGCTATTAAAAAAACTGTCGTGCACGATATGTAAAATGAAAATGATATGTGACCGTGCAGAAATGCATGCTGTTTGGAGGACACTATGTATCAAAATGTACCCACGGGATTTAATTTCTAGAGTGGTAACATCAAGAGGCTAAAGCCAGTGACCAAGAATTTGTTACTCAGTATGCATTTCCCAAGAGGGCACACTACACTATACAGGTCCTCCTGGAGAACACCAGACTCAGTGAGGGGGCAGGAGTGAGGAAAACAGCATGGGCCAGAGCATCTGTTGTGTTTTCCACGGGAAGGTAAATCAGCACAGGGAAATCCCTTTAAGATAGGGGTGGTTTCTAGTTGTTTGGGACGTGGTTGTGGGTTGATTTAGAAAAGAAATACTGGCTTGTTACAAGACAACAAAAGGAAGTGGTTGAGGGTAGAGACTCAGGATTGGTTGGTTTACACAAGAAGTGTGTGTTTATCTTCACAGAGAGTTGCTTATTATCTCTAGGAATTAACGTTCAGTGGGTAGGGGGCAGTCTCTCCCCAGCCAGCCAGGTCCCTCCAGATGTCAAAATATCATAAAATATTTGTATAAAATATGATTAATACACATAAATAGCCAGAGTTTAACCTAGGTGGAAAAATTTAAGATTTTCTGAATGTATGATTTTGAGCTGAAAATGAAATGATAAATATAATTATGCGTTGCTTAACCATGGAAAAACTTTCTGAAAAATGTTTTGTTAGGTGAGTTTGTTCTTATGCAAGCATTATGGCATGCATGGCCAATATCAAATGCAATATATGAGATCTATATACACATTTCATTATAATCATATGGGATCACTATTCTATGTGGTATCTCATTGACTAAAATGTTATGCGGTACATAACAATATATCATAAATATAGTGTACTAGGTGAGAAAAGACAGAAAAATGTTGTAGTTCAGCGGATGGAAAACTTTTTTGGTCATGGGCTACCTAAAATTGTTTTGTCTTGGAGGGCCATACAGTATCTCTTGTAATCACCCAATTCTTTCATTATAGCAGGTAAGCAGCTAAAGACAACACATACATAAACAGTAACGGCAGGACTTGGTACCCAGATTTAAATATCGTGTAGTTTGTTAAGTCCTGGAATGTAGGCATTCCCAAAATCTCCTTCTTGGAAAGAAAAAAAAAAAGGAAAAGTAAAGGAAATCCTGGATCAAAACCAGTGGGTATGGACACAGGGGTTACACACTGTACAATGTCATGTACTGGCTCTTACAGAGTTGCTGGAGCAGAGAGAACATGGTAAGCAGTTTCAGATGAAGTGCAGACGTTATAGCCTACAATGTCAGCATAAGACTGACATTGGAGGCTATGTTAAAATGAGGAGAAATGCATCCGTTTCTTCATAAAACATTTTAACAATCTAGTTTTAATTTCGTTTTCTGTTTTCAGCAGGCTTAAAATAAACTTCACAATCTTACTAAAATAGAATGTATAGTACAAATAATTTTTAAGAAAGTATATCTAATCATCTACCTGTATTTATTCATTGAAATTATCTCTAATAGAATCCACATAAGTGATGGTTCTTATTCCCGGGTGGTAGAATTGCAGTGATTTTCAAAATCACTCTAGTTTTTTTTATTGCACAATTGTTTTAACATAAATGTATATGATTTATATAAAACCTATCCAGTCACTTCTTCATTTCCTTCTGGTCCATATTCTATACTGAAATTAGAGCTGTCATTCCAATAGTTAATGAAAATAAGCCATTCAAATTTTCTCCTTTTTTCCTGATTATAAAGGAAAGCATTTAGTCTTTAGCAGTGTCTATCATGTTTTCTGCTTTTTTTTTTATTTGTTTGTGGGTGCCTCTTATAAGGTTCCTCAACTTCCTGTAATTTGCTGTGATCTTCAAGTTCTATTTCTAGGTTATTAGTGTTATGTATGTGTTGGGTGTTTTTTTTTTTTTAATTGGCATAAAGGGTGTTGGATTTTCTTTAATATTTTTCTATTGTCTACTAAAATGAACATGTGTTTTTCACATTTATTCTATTGATGCGGTGTGTTGCATTATTTTAATAATGAATGTTAAGTCAACTCTTATGGGTGAATCACCTAGCACTTAGTGGAAACAAACAATTGAGTGTAATATTATAGTAATTAAGGCAGACCAGCCAGAAACTAAACAGGAGATCAGGAAAGAGACATTTAAAACTGGCCATATTCGACAATGTATTGTAGCAATTCTGTTTACTGAATCCCCTCCCCAGAGCTGATGTTCATTGTTGTTTACTTGTTCATTTGATTAATTACTTGACTAGTTCAGTGGAGTCTATTCCCCTGCATTGTATGTCCTCTGATGTCATTCTTTTGCAGAGATAGTGTCTGATGCCAGGTTTTAAGGATGCTCTGACCTGAGGAAGGGTCTTCTCAGTTAAACTTCTAGCCATGACTCAAACTTTTTGTTATTATAGATGGAGCTATCAGCTTCTTCTGAATTGCTTATAACCAAGATCTTTATTAATTTTGACAATGCCCCTTAGGCTTGAACTTCCTCAAGCTCTGTTCCAAAAAATGTCAGTCCAATTGGTGGGATCTGTAGAGCTCTCTTCTTATGGACTTTCTCCCCCACCCCACCATAGAAAGTCTGCTTTATACCCTTTCTCCAGAGATGGGGGCAGAGATGTCAGTCCACTTATCTTGGAGGGATACAGCTTTTTTTCTGGTGAGATGCTGAGTGGGAATGGGAGCCCTTGTCTTTGTAGAGAGGGAAGTAAAATTTTGTATCTTTCCCTTTTTAGGTTCTTAGTTGGGACATTGTCTTGAAAATAAAGAGCAGGTTAACAAAAGAAGAACAAACAACTTTATTAACCAATGAAGAACACATCATGCAAGAGATGCCTCAGTTAATAAGTATTTCTCTCTCAAGGTAGTGGCTTAGGGGGCCTTGCTCAAGTAGCATTTTACCAAAGAGCCATAAATCCTATATTGTGATAAGATAAAGGAGAGAGAAGTCAAGTCTTTTAAGGTTGGGGGCAGGGAATGTAGGAAGGTAGCAAAACCTGTTCCCAGATTTCTCTGGTACTTGCTGGTGCCTTCTCTGGGCTGATAAGCAGCTGCTGTCTCCAGCAAGGAAGGAATGGTGTCCTGGCTTCAGCCAAAGAGAGGCTGAGCCAGAATCTCAGCAAAGTCAGAAGCTTTAACTTAAAAATCATCAATATTTTGAAGGCTGGGTATGGTGGCTCACACCTGTAATCCCAGCACTTTGGGAGGCAGAGACAGGCAGATCACAAGGTCAGGAGTTCAAGACCAGACTGGCCAATATGATGAAACCCCGTCCCTACTAAAACTACAAAAATTAACTGGGTGTGGTGGCATGCACCTGTAGTCATAGCTACCCGGGGGGCTGAGGCAGAAGAATCGCTTGAAACCGGGAGGCGGAGGTTGCAGTGAGCTAAGATTGCACCACTGCACTCCATCCTGGGTGACACAGCAAGATTCCATCTCAAAAAAAAAAAAAAAAATTTTGCTATTTTGGAAAGAAATACTGTGGTTTTCTTCATCTTAGATTTCACTGATAGGTTTGGAAACCTTGCCCTACTAATAAGCTGGGGCAGGGGCAAACAGGGTCCCCTACTTTCAGCCTGCCATGCTTAGGGTAGAGCTTCTATCCTTGAGTGAGAACTCGATTGAAGATAAAGCCCCAGATCTCCTGACCATGTTTGCCTGGAGTAGAGCTTCGTAAGGTGGAGATGAGAAAAGCTGGTGGCCTCTTCTTGCCTGGGCTAAACCTTAGCACTAGACTGGCAGCTGTGATGAGTACACCTCTTCCCTTTTCTACCTAGAGCAGTGCTTCTATCAGTCGACCTGGGAAGTGGGTCATGGCTCCAATGCCACACAGGCTCTTGCTGTTCTTATTGAGGTTTAGTAGATTGTCTTGAATAAATGTTATTCTAATTGCTCCATGCCCCTCAGGCAATATTCAGACACCTTATATGATCATTATTTTGCGTTGGTTTTTTGCTGTTTGGGGTATTAAATAATTTTTATAAGATATGATTAATTCACTAGGAAGATGATCCACAGGACTCTTCAGACCCTTATTAGAGAAGTACTTCCTCTGATTTATTCTTGTCTTCCTTTTTTCCTTTCAATCTGTAATCACCACTGCCCTTTCCATGTCCCATTAAAACCAATTCTATGTCTTGTACATTTGCTTGCTCATATATAACTCATGATTATATGTAGCATTATTCTTTAGAATTGTATGTGCATATTTTCAAATTTTATATAGTGTTATATACACATGTACACATACCTACACATATGTGCATGCACTTATTTTTTTTGAGATGGAGTCTCGCTCTGTAGCCCAGCCTGGATCTGAGCTCACTGCAACCTCCACCTCCTGGGTTGAAGTACTTCTCCAAGCAACATGTTGGTCAGGCTGTTCTCAAACTCCTGACCTCATGATCTGCCCCGCTTGGCCTCCCAAAATGCTGGGATTACAGGTGTGAACCACTGCACCCAGCTGTTTTTTTCCCTTTTAAGGATAGAAGTTTATTCTTTTGTACACTCCACCATGATCCAAAAATAATTCAAACTTTCTTAATAGTCTTTTCTGACAGTTGTATAAATTTGCCACTAATGATAAAGGATAAAGAGAATCTGAAATCCTCCACAGCATATGTTGATAATGCTCAAAAAATTTATTGCCTTTTATTTTTATTTATTGTGATCCTCTGCATTAGAAAAGACAGTGTTTGATGGTGATTTGCTGAAGAGCTAAGCATCCTGTCACCTTGAACTTTATGTTCTAATTATACAATTTCCTGCAGGAGGATGGTGTTATTTACGTGATACCTTCATGCACATTTTAAGATTCAAACCTATGTAATTAAGGTCTGTTAAGGTAGGTCTCTAAACTTCCAGCTCACTGCTTCTAGTAACTGCTAAATATTTCATAGTACTAATAGATAATTTACTATGTAAATTGAATTGAATGGTGCCTGGCATATAATAAACTAGATTTATGAATTATTTTAGTGATGAAAATCAAATGTTTTCAACTCACCTTTATGAAGAGCAATAGGTCAGTGGCTGTTCATGTCAATAGGTCCCGATAAATGTGGGCAAGGGTGTTTCCCAAAGATTTCATGTCCTTTTGAGGTTTCTGAGTCATTATGAGTCTTTGGGTGTGTATTCTTTAAGATCCACTTTAAATACCTAACTTTGTAATATTTTACAATCTGAGGGACAAAAATATTGTTTTAATTTTTAATTACTTCAGTAATAGAATGACCATCCCTTTAAGAAATTAGTCATTACAGATTCCCTGAATATGAATAGCCTATTTGTGTTCTCTGTTCATTTTTCTACTACTTTCATATTACTTCCAGTTAATTTAAAGAGGCTTATACTATTTTTGACTTACATGCTTTTTTGGTATAACTAAACAGTCTCCAAAATTTTCTATCAATTCCTACTTCTCTGTTCCACATGGTTTCAAATATATATATATATATATATATATATATATATATATATATATATTTACATATATATATATGTATGTCTGGGATCTCATTTAACAGGTTCTACGTCAGCAAAAGAAAACAAAGATATTTTCTGATACTTTCCGTACTCTATTTATATTTTAGCTTTTACATGAGAATAGTAAATTTACGAGGATCTTACTTTTGAATATTATGTAAAGTAGATGGGTACTCTTATTTGCAACTTAGCAAGAGCTTTTGTCCCAACGTCATTAATTTAGCTATTCAGATTTTAGTTTATATAGATGTATGTGTATACATGCATATGTGTCCATGTGTTTATATACATGTAGACACAGGCAAGTCTTATGCAAAGGTTTCATGCATGCACCTCATAGTGCACTGTCTGTTCTGTTCCATTTGACCCTTTGCTTTCCTTAGGGTCATTACAGTAATATTCCTTAGTGCTACACGTTTGTAATGTGGCTTCCTCTGGCAGAACAACTTTATTCCCATCACGCCTGCTTTTCAAAATCACTGTAGCTATTTGTGGACTTTCAACATTTAAAAATATGATTAAATCTTCAAAAACTCCATGGAAATGTTGATCCAAATTACATTTTAATAATAATGTGAAGAGGTTTGAAATAGACATCTTTCTTTTATTAAGATTTACTATCCATAAAATTTGTCTCTTTCCATTTAAATATATTCTTTTTTCATTGATTTAATTTTAATTTTCAATGTAAAAGTCTTCTATATTTACAGGTCAGTTCGCTTCTAGATGCATTATTTATATGTATGAGTAGTATTTTGTCTTGCAGTATATTTTCTGGTATAAATAATCACTATCAAGTTCTGTAAGCTGATGATATTTCATCAGATTTGCTAAACTTCTGTTGATTTGTGGAGTTTCCTTCTTTATTTTGTTAAATTTTCACTGTAGATGATCATATCATTTTCAAATCAAATTTTTCTTCTTTTCATACCTCTTGTTTTTATTTTATCATATCGCCAATGCCTTCAATTCTATATTGAAAAGAAACATTGATAGCAAGCATACTTTAATTTGGTTTTTAAAAGTTATGAGTTATTCTAAAGTGTCTATACAAGTATTTTAAACATTTTTGATATACAGTCTCTATCAAGTAATTTATATTTTATGAACATTAGTAACAAAATACTGAATTTAAACACATGCTTTTACTATATCAATAGAGACAATATTGTGATTTATAAATTCATTAGTATTTTGAATTTCATTAGCAGACCATTCTTGCATTTTTAAATATACTTAACTATTTCACCATCCAGGGTCAAATAAAAATAGTCTAAATATAGTATTAGCTATTTAAAATTTAAAAGTAAAGTGGGCCTGTGATTTTCTTTTCTTTGTTTAAACATCAATATGATACTACCTAAGGTGTAAATAAATAGCATAAACTACACAACAAATTGTAACTTTTTATTGTAATACAGGGATGAATGATTCTTTGTAAATTTGAAAGCAGTAACCATTAAGACAGTGTATTTGTATAAAACGAAGATCTTTATTATTTTATTTCCTTAGCATTTTTGTATTAATATATGTTCAAATACATTGACACATTTTTTAAAATTATACATTAAGTTCTGGGGTACATATGCACATCATGCAGATTTGTTACACAGGTATAAATGTGCCATGGTGATTTGCTGCACCCATCACCCATCATCTACATTAGGTATTTCTCCTAATGCTCTCCCTCCCCACACCCCCAACCCAACAACAGCCCCCAGTGTGTAATGTCCCCTTCCCTGTGTCCATGAGTTCTCACTGTTCAACTCCCACCTATGGATGAGAATATACAGTGTTTGGTTTTCTGTTCTTGTGTTAGTTTGCTGAGAATGATGGTCTCCAGCTTCATCCATGCCCCTACAAAGGACAGGAACTTATTCTTTCTTATGGCTGCATCTTATTCCATGGAGTATATGTCACTTTTTTTAATCCAGTCTCATTGATGGGCATTTGGGTTAGTTCCTGTGAACAGTGCCGCAATAAACATTCATGTGTATATGTCTTTATAGTGGAGTGATTTATAATCCTTTGAGTATACACCCAGTAACGGGATTGCTGGGTAAAATGGTATTTCTACCATTCTAGATCCTTGAGGAATTGTCACACTGTCTTCCACATGGTTGAACTAATTTACACTCCCACAAATGGTGTACAAGTGTTCCTGTTTCTTCACATCCTCTCCAGCATCTGTTGTTTCCTGACTTTCTAATGAATGCCATTCTAACTAATGTGAGATGGTATCTCATTGTGGTTTTGATTTGCATTTCTTTAACGACAAGTGATGATGAGCATTTTTTACATGTCTGTTGGCTGCAGTAATGTCTTCTTTTGAGAGTGTCTGTTCATATCTTTCCCAATAACTTTTCATGGAGTTGTTCTTTTCTTATAAATTTGTTCAGTTTTTTGTAGATTCTCGATGTTAGCCCTTTGTCAGATGGATAGATTGCAAAATTTTTCTCCCATTCTGTAGGCTGCCTGTTCACTCTGATAGTTTTTGCTGTGCAGAAGCTCATAAGTTTAATTAGATCCCATATTGTCAATTTTAGCTTTTGTTGCCATTGCTTTTGTTGTTGTAGTCATGAAGTCTTTGCCCATGCCTATGTCCTGAATGGGATTGCCTAGGTTTTCTTCAAGGGTTTTTATGGTTTTAGGTCTTAGGTTTAAATCTGTAATTTGTCTTCCTCTTTTCCTCCTACTCGAATCCCCTTTATTTATTTCTGTTCCCTGATTGTCCTGGCCAGAACTTCCAATACTATGTTGAATAGGAATGGTGAGAGAGGGCATCCTTGTTTTGTGCCAGTTTTCAAAGGGAATGCTTCCAGTTTTTGCCCATTCGGTATGATATTGGCTGTTGGTTTGTCATAAATAGCTTTTATTATTTTGAGATACGTTCCATCAATACCAGTTTATTGAGTGTTTTTAGGATGAAGGGGTGTTGAGTTTTGTCAAAGGCCTTTTCTGCATCTATTGAGACAATCTTGTGGTTTTGTCATTGGTTCTGCTTATGTAATGGATTACGTTTATTGATTTGTATATGTTGAACTAGCCTTGCCTCCCAGGGACGAAGCTGACTTGTTCATGGTGACCAAGTTTTTTCATGAGCTGCTGGATTCAGTTTGCCTCAGAGATATTGGTGTAAAATTTTCTTTGTTGGGTCTCTGCCAGGTTTTGGTATCAGAAGGATGCTGGCCTCATAAAATTAGTTAGGGAGGATTCCTTATTTTTCTATTGTTTGGAGTAGATTCCATAGGAATGGTACCAGCTCCTCTTTGTACCTCTGGTAGAATTCGGCTGTAAAGCCATCTGGTCCTGGATATTTTCTGGTTGGTAGGACATTTATTGCTGCCTCAATTTCAGAACTTGTTATTGGTCTATTCAGGGATTCGACTTCTTCCTAGTTTAGTCTTGGAAGGGTGATATGTCCAGGAATTTATCCATTTCTTGTGGATTTTCTAATTTATTTGCATAGAGGTGTTTATAGTATTTTCTGATCATAGTTTGTATTTCTGTGGGATCAGTGGTGATACTCCCTTTATCATATTTTATTGCATCTATTTGATTCTTCTCTCCTTTCTTCTTTATTAGTCTTGCTAGTGGTCTACTTTGTTGATCTTTTCAAAAAACCAGCTCCTGGATTCATTGACGTTTTTGAAGGGTTTTTCTTGTCTCTATCTCCTTCTCTTCTGCTCCAATCTTAGTTATTTCTTGTCTTCTCCTAGCTTTTGCATTTAATTGCTCTTACTTCTCTAGTTCTTTCTATTGTGATGTTAGGGTGTTGATTTTAGCTCTGTCCTGCTTTCTCTGGAGGGCATTTAGTGCTACAAACTTTTCTCTACACACTGCTTTAAACGTGTCCCAGGGATTCTGGTACATTGTGTCTACTTTCTCATTGGTTTCAAAAAACATCTTTATTTCTGCCGTCATTTCATTGTTTATTGTCATTCAGAAACAGGTTGTTCAGTTTCCATGTAGCTGTGAGGTTTTG
The DNA here is from genome assembly GCF_001604975.1 of Cebus imitator. Taxonomy (NCBI): domain Eukaryota; kingdom Metazoa; phylum Chordata; class Mammalia; order Primates; family Cebidae; genus Cebus; species Cebus imitator. The sequence continues at coordinate 12,407 of NW_016107838.1, forward strand.
AGTGAGTTTCTTAATCCTGAGTTGCAATTTCATTGCACTGTGATCTGAGACACTGTTTATGATTTCCATTATTTTGAATTTGCTGAGGAGTATTTTACTTTCATTTACTGTCAATTTTAGAGTAAGTGCAATGTGGTGTTGAGAAGAATGTATATGCTGGTGATTTTGGGTGGAGAGTTCTGTAGGTGTCTGTAGGTCTGCTTGGTCCAGACCTGAGTGCAGGTCCTAGATGCCCTTGTTAGTTTTCTGTCTCATTGATCTAATATTAACAGTGAGGTGTTAAAATCTCCTATTATTATTGTGTAGGAGTCTAAGTCTCCTTGTAGGTCTTTAAGGACTTGCTTTATGAATCTGGGTGCTCCTGTATTGGGTGCATATATATATATTTATGACAGGCAGCTCTTTTTGTTACACTGATCCTGTTACCATTATGTAATGCCCTTCTTTGTTTTTTTTTTTTTGATCTTTGTTGGTTTAAAGTCTGCTTTATAAGAGAGTAGCATTGCAACACTTGGTTTTTTGCTCTCCATGTGCTTAGTAAACCTTCATTAATAACTTTATTTTGAGCTCATGTGTGTCTCTGCAAGCGAAATCGGTTTTCTAAATGCAGCACACAATGCGTTTTAACTCTTTATCCAATAAGCCAGTCTATATGTTTTATTTGGAGAATGTAGCCCATTTACTTGTAAGGTTAATATTGTTATATGTGAATTTGATCCTGTCATTATTATGCTAGCTGGTTATTTTGCCCATTAGTTGATGGAGATTCTTCATAGCGTCAGTGGTCTTTACGATTGGGAGAACCACTGCTCTCTTGAGAGCCATCAGGCAGGGACCTTTAAATCTGAATTTGCACCCACAGCAGCCCCTTCCCCTAGGTGCTGTGACCCAGGGAGATGCAGTGGGCTCCACCCAGTTTGAACTTCCTGATGGCTTTGTTTACATTCTGGGGGTGGAACCACCTACTCAAGCCTCAGCAATGGCAGATTCCTCTACCCCCAGCAAGCTTGCATCCCAGTTGACCTCAGACTGCTGTGGTAGCAGCAAGAATTTCAAGCCAGTTGATTTTAGCTTGCTGGACTCCGTGGGGGTGGGACCTGCCAAGCCAGGCCCTGAGATGATCTCCAGGTCTGCAGGTTGTGAAGACCGAGGGAAAAGCACACTGTTTGGGCCAGAATGTACCAATTATCCGGTACAGTCTCTCACAGCTTCCCTTGGCTAGGAATGGGAAACCCCCAATCTCTTGTGCTTCTTGGTGAAGTGATGCCTCATCCTGCTTCAGCTCGCCTTCTGTGGGCTGCACCCACTGTCCAACCAATCTCAGTGAGATGAACCGGTACCTCAGTTGTAAAAGCAGGAATCGCCCACCATTTGCGTCAATCTTGCTGGGAGATATAGACCTAAGCTGTTACTACCTGGCCACCTTGCTGTGCTGTAGATATTTATTTTTATTACTGTGGAGTTCCTAGACTTTTGAAGATGTATTTTGTGTTGTATGTTCTGTTTGTTTTTAATGGTCTTTCTAGGTTTTTCTCTCCTATTAATCTACTGTTTAAAATCCTTATTTTTAACTTTGTCTAGTGTTATCACTTTTGTATATAATTATGTTCTTTATTTCACACTTTTTTATAATTTTGTTTCACATTTTTCCTGTTAATCTAATCTACTGTTTAAAATCCTTATTTTTTCATCAGCATTGTATGTAACAAAATCTTTATTTTTAATTTTGTCTACTATGTTATGTTCTTTTTCACACTTTTCTTCTTTAATTTTTATAATTTTGCTTCATTCTTTGGGTTGATTATATAATTCCTATTCTAGTTTTGATGTTGACTGATTTGCCTATTCTTTTTTCATTCAAATTTTCTGACAAATTTATTTCAAGTTATAGATTTCCTCTTAAAAGCTACTTTAATATCACATTTTTGTGCACTTTCACTGTATTCTCGTTTTAGGTATAATTTTTTAAACATTTTTTCTTGAATCCTAGGGTTACACAGTAGAATCTAAGTTGTTTTCTAAACATATGACTTTTTAAAACTCTCTTTTGTTAGTGACATTAGAAGTGACAGCTCATGTTCTATAAGATGGTGATTCTTTAGAATTAGAGATATTGATTGGTGCAACAATAGAATATTGTATTTGTCAATGTTTCACATACAGTCAAAAATAATAGTATTTTCTACTGAATTTAAAATTATATGGCCAGGTGTGGTGGCTCATGCCTGTAATCTCCTTTTGGGAGCCTGAGGCGGGCAGATCACCTGAGGTCAAACCAGCCTGGCCAACACGATGAAACCCCATCTCTACTAAAAATACTAACATTAGCCAGGTGCAGTTGTGGTTGCCTGCAATCCCAGCTACTCGAGACACTGAGGCAGGAGAATCGCTTGAACCCAGAAGGTGGAGGCTCCAGTGAGCTGAGATCACACCATTGCACCGCAGCCTGGGAAACAGAGTGAGACTCTGTCTCAGCAACAACAAAAACACACAATATATGCTTTGATACTCCATCTCAAAAAAAAATATTATTTGTCTGAGTATAGCCATATGCATATATGTATATGTATTTATGTATCTACATGCATAAATGCATGAATACATGTCATATGTGTACAAAATATGTAGTTTTAATTTCATTGCATTGCTCAAATATTTGTATGCATATATATATATTTGGTTAGTTTGATTTGTCAGTTTTCTAGATAATATTTTTAAAGTCATTAATTATCATTGCCACATATATATATCATTGCCACATATATATATATTTGGTTAGTTTGTCAGTTTTCTAGATAATATTTTTAAAGTCATTAACTATCATTGCCAATTTACCTATGGTTTCATCTCCTGGAATCTAAGGGACTTTTCTGCTCATTGCTCTACTCAGCTTTGTTAGTCCTATGGAGTTGTCACCCTTATATCAACTTTGTGGCTGCCACCAGAAGAACTAAGGGAGCCAGTCAGCTCTCTGCTAAATCATCACCTATTGGGAAACAAAAGCCTTGGACATTAAGTACTCACACAATTTCAAAAATCTTTCAGACTTCTTATGCTTTCTTGATTTCAATATTACTGCCAATCATTTCATAAATAACTTTAACATTGTCATCTTTTATTTTTATTTTTATGAAATGAAAGATCTCTTCAAGTACTATTTCTACATGAAAAACATGAGTATGTTTTCTGAGTACTTATCTAACAATATATTTCTATTGTCTTAAAGCAAGACTAACTCTTAAACACAGATTGGAAACTATTTGTTTATCTTCCATTATATCTAAGAAATTCTGCAAGAACTATGATTTTGTTATTTATATTGATTACTGTAGAAGATAATGAAGCCATCTGATTCTGTGTAACTTTTAAGTAGCGTTCTGGCTTTTGACTTCACGTTTTAGAGTTATGGCTGCTTTGTTTTAAACTCTGTATTATTCTGGCATCTGATTTATTTACTTATCATCCCCCCCATCCCTCTCACCATTTATTTTTCTTTAATGATTTCCAGGACTGATGTTTTCTGCACAGTCACAAGGTAACAGTTGTTTTTGGTTTCAATGACAGTCCATGCTACAGTTTAAAATTCCTTAGATGTAGAAGCTGTGGGTGATTTGCTGTGCTTCAATCCAGGGATGAGTCTCTTCTCCCAGCAGGGGTGAAAGCATTTCCAACAGGAGGCTTTGCTGGTATGCCATGAGAATTTACGCTTTCATACAGCCCTTTCTTTTGCCTTTCTCATCTGCGGTTGTATTTTGTAGACTTCCAGCACTGCAGTGCATTTATATGTATGGGAGAAACAGCTATGGGAATGCTCTACACCATTCAAACGCTAGCACATGTGCAAAGGATAGATGCTCAATGAGCCTTCTCTCCAGCAAAGAATCTGGATTTCCATAGGATGAGCACGTGCCATGGAAGCAGAGAGATGGGTAGTTTTTACGTTGTGTGTACTAGGTGTGGTTTTCTTGCATGAGTTAAATCCACTGATTTAATTCTGTTTCGTTTCTGTAAATTTAAGGGAAGATATTCCTTGCACAGTCTTACAGTACTTGTCAATATCTGTGCTCAGCCCATGTCCACCCTAATAAGAATTATACATGCATTTTACTGGATGTTGGGAGGCACTGGCATGTTTAACCCTGGGATATAAAAATATAAATTTAGATCATTTATCTTTTCATTTTATGTACCATTTTGTATGCCATTTGCACAAAAATGAATCCCCAACTTTACATCTCTCTTGAAAACACTTTTTTTTTTTTTTTTTTTGGTAAATTTAGGCAGAGCAGTGTTTTCTAAAGTCACGAATCCCTGGGATAAGTGGCTACAATTCTGAATCTTTGTTTTAATGGTCAATGATTGTCAGAGCCAAAGCAAATCAGAGAGCAACCTTAATGCTAGAGTATCTGGTGAGACACAGGAAATAAAGCATGTCTGCTCCAAATGAAGAATCAACAGATCTTACAAAGGCAACCCTCTTAAGATGTCTTGTCAATAATTAATGGCAAAGCACTAGTGTTCCTGGCCTTCTTGACTTCTCTTCAAAGGATGTAAGATGCAGCTGGAATAGTTTGAGCTTTTGATCCCACTCACCTATCTCCTCTAGGTTTGCTGCCTGGTCCTCAGTTTTTTGTCCCCAAAATAATGTCATGTTTTGCAGTATATGCTGATAAAATCATTAGAGACATGAGATTAGAAGACTCAAACTGAGATAACCAAATGCAAGAAATCTTAGTGGAAGGGTCAGTTTTCCTTTACATAAAATAGCAGATCTGATCTATTCGTCACATTGTATTACACCTTTTTTTAACGAGAAGAAAGAGAACACCACATTTTTACTAAAGTGTTACCAGTTATTTTCTCTTCACTGGTGTTTTTTGAATTTATTTTAAATTTTTATAGATTTAGTGGGTGCAAGTGCAGTTTTGCTACATGGATATATTGTACAATGGTGAAGTCTGGGGTTTTAGTTTGACCATCACTGACGTCATGTACGTTGTACTCAATAGTCAGTTTCTCATTCCTCACACTCCTCCCACCCTACCACCTTTCCAAGTCTCCAATGTCGTTTTTTCCACTGTGTGCACGTGTGGACACACGATTTAGCTTTCATGTATAAGTGAGACCATGTAATATTTCACTTTATATTTCTGAGTTATTTCACGGAAGATAATGGCCTCCAGTTTCATCTCAGTTGCTGTAAGAGACATCATTTCCATTTTTATGGCTGCATTGTATTCCATGGTATATCTATACCCATTTTCTTTAGCGAATTCTTTGCAGATACTGTAACTCCATAATACCCAGGTGACAACTGAATGTCATAATATGCAGTTCAAAAGAGGAGGCAACGTTCTTTATTTCAGTGTTCCAGGCAGGGATGACAAAACCCCAGGAGGAGGAATAATACATTTGATTACAGAAAGAAAGTTAACAAATGATTTAAAAACTCAGGTTCAAACCACTAGAACCAACTGGAATTTCATCAGGGAAACACCAGAGACAATTTGTGGGCCTGAATTTCTACTGTTTGAAGAGTCACTGTCACTTATTCAAAACATTTTGAAAAAAATTTTGAAAAGATAGTGAGGAAGAGCACAGAGCGGTGTTTGGGATTTTACCATCTGGAAAAACACATGTCTTTGCCATTACTGGATCTTTAAGTAAGAATGAATTTAGAACCTCCTCTTTTTATTTTTAACATCAGACTTCATAAAAGCTTTATTTAAAATCCGAATCTCGTCGAGGTTAATTTTGACAGATGTATAACTTTCTAAAACAAGGATTCACAGTTGTTTCCTGTTGTAGCTCCAATGCATTGGTGACTGGTTATTCTGAATAAAAATGCACAAATAATAATGGACGTTACTGTGGGTTGTGGCGATACTACACTGTGTCGCAGAAAAAGAATGAAGAGAAATGGGGCTTTTTTATGTCAAATGTTGGGAGAAAAATCTTAATGCTATTTTATTATTTAGTGCTATTTTAAAAATGGCATTTGCAAGATAGTACTTAGACTGAAATGATATCTATTTCATGGCTATGAGGATTTAAGATTGCTTTATGATTAGATGCATTTAAACATGTTGCTTTCAGTTCTGCGGGAGATTTAGAGTATCTTTTAACCAACGCAGTATTGCCATTCCCTTCGTTGTGTCCGTTTCTCTCCAGCAATTTTTTGTCCCCACCCATTTTTTTGGTTTCTACCCTAAGATCTGTAACAAATCACATTATCCTTATTTTATAACTGAGGCTACTGAAGTAAAGGTGAAGTCTGAGCTGATGATCTGTCATGCCATTTCTAATTTTAGTGTTCAATGAGTCTAGTATTTCATATTTCTCAATTTTAAAACAGTGCTGTGTACACATGCATTTTGCATACAGAATTTTTAAAAATTGGCATATAATCACGTGAGTTAACAAATTTCATTTTTTTTTTTATTGTACTTTAAGTTCTGGGGAACATGTGCAGACCTTGCAGGATTGTTGCATAGGTACACCTATGCCACGGTGGTTTGTTGCCTGCATTCCCCTAACACATATATCTGGTATTTCTCCCAATGTTGTCCCTCCCCTAGTTCCCCACCCTCTAGCAGACCCTAGTGTGTCATGTTCCCCTCCCTGTGCCCATATGTTTTCATTGTTCAACACCCACCTATGAGTGAGAACATGCAGTGTTTAGTTTTCTATCTTGTGTCAGTTTGCTGAGAATGATGCTTTCCAGATTCATCCATGTCCCAGCAAAGAACATGAACTCATCCTTTTTTATGGCTGCATAGTATTTATATATATTTAAATATATTATATATATATATATATATTTTTTATGGCTGCATAGTATTAAATATATATATATATTATATTGCATTTTAGGTTTTGGGGTACATGTGAAGAACATGCAGGATTGTTGCATTGGTACATACATGGCAATGTGGTTTGCTGCCTCTATGCTCCCGTCATCTATATCTGGCATTTCTCCCCATGTTATCCCTCCCCAACTCCCCACCCCACACTGTCCCTCCCCTAGTTCCCCTTACAGACTCCAGAATGTGATGCTCCCCTCCCTGTGTCCATGTGTTCTCATTGTTCAACACCCACCTATGAGTGAGAACATGTGGTGTTTGATTTTCTGTTCTTGTGTCAGTTTGCTGAGAATGATGGTTTCTAGGTTCATCCGTGTCGCTACAAAGGACACCAACTCATTGTTTTTTTATGGCTGCTTAATATTCCATGGTGTATATGTGCCACATTTTCCTTCAAGTCTATCGTCAATGGGCATTTGGGTTGGTTCCAGGTCTTTGCTATTGTAAACAGTGCTGCCATGAACATTCATGTGCATGTGTCCTTATAATAGAATGATTTATAATCCTTTAGATATATAGCCAGTAATGGGATTGCTGGGTCAAATGGAATTTCTATTTCTAGGTCCTTGAGAAATTGCCACACTATCTTCCACAATGGTTGAATTAATTTACACTCCCACCAACAGTGGTAAAGTGTTCCTATTTCTCCACATCCTCTCCAGCATCTGTTGTCTCCAGATTTCTTAATGATCTCCATTTTAACTGGCGTGAGATGGTATCTCAATGCAGTTTTGATTTGCATTTCTCTGATGACCAGTGATGATGAGCACTTTTTCATGTTTGTTGGCCTCATATATGTCTTCCTTTATTACGTGTCTGTTCATATCCTTTGCCCACTTTTGAATGGGCTTGTTTTTTTCTTGTAAATCTGTTTCAGTTCTTTGTAGATTCTGGATATTAGCCCTTTTTCAGGTGGGTAGATTTCAAAAATTTTTTCCCATTCTGTTGGTTGCTGGTTCACTCTAGTGATTGTTTCTTTTGCTGTGCAGAAGCTCTGGAGCTTAATTGGGTCCCATTTGTCTATTTTGGCTTTTGTTGCCAATGCTTTTGGTGTTTTAGTCATGAAGTCCTTGCCTATGCCTATGTCCTGAATGGTTTTGCCTAGAGTTTCTTCTAGGGTTTTCATGGTGTTAGGTCTTACGTTTAAGTCTGTAATCCATCTGGAGTTAATTTTAGTGTAAGGTGTCAGGAAGGGGTCCAGTTTCTGCTTTCTGTACATGGCTAGTGAGTTTTCCCAACACCATTTATTAAACAGGGAATCTTTTCCCCATTGCTTGTGTTGTATTTGACCGAGTGTAGAAAGTTATCACAAGACAAAAGTATGCCAGATTGCAGGGTCATTTATTTATGTTGGCGACCACAGAGGACTCACGTCTCTCCAACCTGTGGCGGCAACAGGAGGGTGCCACGATTTTTTATACCCGAAAAACCACCTTGGGAGTGGGGGTGAGGGGCAGGGATGGGGATGAAAAGGCTTCAGACATTCCCAGGGCTAGTGGATTCTGTAAATTACCTCCTGGGCAGAGATGAGGGTGGGGGTCTCCGGACATTCCAAGGGCTAGGGGACTTTTGTCATTCCGTTTGTTACTTAAGTGGTTTACAGAAGTCAAGATAAACATTTGTTTACACATTATCTGGTTAAGGTGGAAATCACAGACCTTAGTTACTTATTACAAGTCACAGGAGCCAGGATGGAACTAGCTTGGGCTGCTTAGTCTGGCAATTGCCGTAAGCAAAGGCTAGCAATTCTGGCAGTTACTGATAAGAAAAGGTAAGCAACTTTACATAGTTTTGAAGAACAAACAGCAGTTCTATTTACAGAGGCCAAGGACAGTAGTTATTGTAAGGAGAATGGGGCAGCCATTTCAACTTATCTAAAAACAGTTTTGCATTTTATAAAATAGTTTTGCTCTGGTTCTGGCTCTAGGCCAGCACAATATCACACTTGTTTTTGTCAGATTTGTCAAAGGTCAGATGGTTGTAGACGTGTGGTGTTGCCTCTGAGGCCACTGTTCTGTTCCATTGGCCTATATCTCTGTTTTGGTACCCGTACCATGCTGTTTTGATTACTGTAGCCTTGCACTATAGTTTGAAGTCTGGTAGTGTGATGCCTCTGGCTTTGTTCTTTTTGCTTAGAATTGATTTGGCTATGTGGGCTCTCTTTTGGTTCCCTATGAAGTTTAAGGTGGTTTTTTTCCAGTTCTGTGCAGAAGGTCATTGGTAGCTTAATGAGAATAGCATTGAATCTATAAATTACTTTGGGCAGTATGGCCATTTTCACGATATTGATTCTTCCTAATCATAAGCATGGAATGTTTGTCCATCTGTTTGTGTCCTCTCTTATATCATTGTGCAGTGGTTTGTAGTTCTCCTTGAAGAGGTCCTTTATATCCTTTGTTAGTTGTATTCCTAGGTAATTTATTCTCTTTGTAGCAATTGTGAATGGCAATTCACTCTTGATTTGGCTCTTTTTAAGTCCGTTATTGGTGAATAGGAATGCTTGTGATTTTTGCAAACTGATTTTCTATCCTGAGACTTTGCTGAAGTTGCTTATCAGTTTCAGCAGATTTGGAGCTGAGATGATGGGGTCTTCTAAATATACAATAATATTGTCTGCAAATAGAGACAATTTGACTTCCTCCTTTCCTATTTGAATGCCCTTTATTTCTTTTTCTTGCCTGATTGTTCTGGATAGAACTTCCAGTACTATATTGAATAGAAGTGGTGAGAGAGGGCATCCTTGTCTAGTGCCAGATTTCAAAGGGAATGCTTCCAGTTTTTGCCCACTATCATTGATGGGCATTTGGGTTAGTTCCAGGTCTTTGCTATTGTAAACAGTGTCACAATGAACATACGCATGCATGTGTCTTTATAATAGATTATAAAACAGATTTCATTTATATAAAATATGAATAAAACAACAAATACATTAAAGTGAGCTGCTACTGTGTTTTCATGAAAGGTCCTGGTAATACTTTGTGTACAGTGACTTTTAGGAATCTTTTGAATGTCTGAGCTCGAGTTTCTGACAAATGCCTTCCACTGGTAAAAATGGGAAGTGGAAGGGATGGTAGGAGGGCCACTGAGGAGTCATCAGGGAGCTGCTGTGGTAGTTCAGTCAGGGTGGTGGAGAAAAATATTAGAGAACGTTACTGAGAACAGTCACCAGCCTTCCATTTTTATTTAGTATAGATCAAAGAACAAGGGTCTTTGGTTAAACACCATTAGAGGGTAATTAACTTCTGCCCACACCCCACCCCTTGCCCCAGCAGGAGGCAGTCAAGCACCATAGGCAAAGGTTAGCCTCAGGACAACAAGCAGCCATTTAGATAAACTCCTTCGCATTCCTCTGTTAATTGCCCTTGGCTTGAAGCCTCAAGATAAAAGAGCTAGCTGCCTTCAGCCCATTCTTTCCTGAGGCTATGTAAGCTGTCTGGCCTTCCAAGGAGGTTTGTGACTATATTCTATAATTTTACAATCTTTCCAACCATCTTGACTGATCTCCTACAAGCTGTGTTCTTTGGGACTTGATTATCTGCCCCCCACCTCGCCGCCATAAAGAAAAGTAATTGAATTAAATGGTTTCTGAGGATGCTTTTCACTCTAGATTTCTGAGCTTCTATTTAATATTCACTGATTCCAAAGTTCCGGAGGTAGAGAGAATGAGTAGCTACATAGCAGTGTCTTCATGTTGCTATTTCTAGAACCAAGTGTAATCAAAATTTAATTTTGATATATGCAAGATAAAGCAAATGAAGTGGAAAACATTGGCCTAAATACCACGTTTAGATAAAAATAAACTATAAACCAAGGTTATACTCTGTCAGATACATTGGCTTGACTATGTTTCATTCCTACACTTGTAATAATGCTATTTTATGTTAATAATAAAAAGAGAATTTAAAAGGTATTAGTTCAGCTAAGTGTCATAGTTTTGTTACACTGAGCACTAAAGAATTCAGACAGAAAGATGAATGAAGACAGCAATGGCTATTATTTCTAAAGAGAAGAGCTATACACCCAACGTATGCATTTATTGAAGTAGAGTATAACTCTAACAGAATGAGAGTGTAACTACCACCCGAATACTTATCATACTACAGTAAAAAGGACAAAGTCTAGCCAAACGTACAGTAAATTCAGAACTACGAATTTCACCAAGAAGAAGTCTTGCAAGCCAAGACTGTTGGTACGGACTCCAGCTAGGAGATTATCACAGCAATCCCCAATCGGGTGAAGTGATTAGATGGTGAACTGAGATTGTGACGATAAAGATGCAGGAGCTAGCATGTACTGGGTTTTATGTGCCAGATACTTTTCTATGTACTATACATGTACTAGTTAAGACTTAAAAGACCATTGTTAATTCTCTCTAAGCTTAGCTGCAAAATATTGTGTCTAGCTCCTTCATTATTATTGTGTTCTGCCTTTTCAGGTATCGAAGGTCAAGAGGGGACACAGATGATAAATGATTAGGAGCTAGAAACAGGAAGCAGAGAACCTTTGTGGCTCACATACACCATCACATTCAGTGGCCCACAGGGCCACACTGAGCAAAGTATGAAAAAACTCTTCTTAGTAATAACAGTCTTTCAAAAATCTTCCAAGTAACAGACACACACACACACACACACATACACACACACACACACACATCTGCATTAGACTTTCTCAAGGTGATTTTTAAAAGCACCTCACTAATACATCAACAACTCTTGTAAAGTGTTTATGACTCCTATGTTTCTCAGAAATGGAGAGTCTGAGGTCTAAGGTTAATCATCTGAAGTCAAAAATATTTAAACCTGTTTTTCAGGCCCAAATGCACATTTTTTCCCATGACATTAAAGACAAACAGTCCAGAACGAAGGGGAATGAAGACGTACCCATCACAGTGCACCAGAGATTTTCCTGATTCTTTTTAGTAAGTTCATAGCCCCCACCCATGTCAATGCTGGTCTCACACAGGTTTTGATACTAATGATTCCACTGATATTCCTGGACCTTAATTTTTATTAGCTAATCAATGGAATTCAAAGATGGGCATTTAAAAACCATCCTGGAGTATAACTTACTTTTCATCTGATTATTGTGAAAATAAATTCATACCTCCTGCTATTGAAAGCGGATGATACTCCCCAGAGTTCTTCATGCAAATGTGGAATTTAGGATTAGAAGTTTGATTGATCCTCTTTGTTTGCCTCTAAAAAGAGTAAGATGGAACCGTCTCAGTCAATCCAGTAGACTTCAACAAGTGGCTCAAAGTGTCCTATCATATAGTTAAGTGAAAAAGAAATCTGAAACAAAAGAAAAAAAGAAATGGAATGCATGCATTAAATTTGATTTATTTATGAGAAAGAACTACCTGTCAGTCATCATAAAGAAATGTGCTTTTAGCACTTAACAAATTCAAGAGCCATGGACCAGCTAAATAATTGAATCTGGCTTTCCTTTTGATTCCTAAAGTTCTCTTCTATTGCAACCATTGGGCACCTCTTTGGGTCTGTAGTAATTAGTTAAAAATAAAAAGGGAGGGTTATTTCCTTCATTGTGTTTTAAATTTTTCTCCTTAATAAAATGGTGCCCCAAGTCTCTTGGGACCTCAGCTGAGTTCACCAGATTTGAGAAGTGAATAACACCTGTTGAAATCAGAATGGAATTCAGTGGACAGGAAATGTCAGGGGACTAACTGTATCTCTGGGTGGGCTTTTTTTTTTT
>NW_016107838.1:25009-52260 GCF_001604975.1 Cebus imitator
TTTTTTGAGATAGAGTCTTAATCTCTGCCAGAACGGAATGCAGTAATGCAATCTCCACTCACTGCAACCTCCGCATCCTGGGTTCAAGCAGTTTCTCTGTCTCAGCCTTCTGAGTAGCTGGGATTACAGGCGCATGACACCACCCCTGCTTTTTGTATTTTTAGTAGAGATGGGGTTTCACCATGTTGGCCAGGCTGGTCTCCAACTTCTGACCTCAAGCCATCTGCCCACTTTTGCCTCCCTCTGAGTAGGTTTTGTTAGCACACACACTTAACATGATAAGTCATTGTGGAGGCAGCAGAAGGTGGGCTCCAGAATGTAATCATAAGATTTAAGGGCAATTTTGGATAGTTTGGTGTAACATAAATATTCAATGTTTTTATACATTTTTAATTAGGTAAATGAAGGCAGCTTTGACATGAAGCATCAGAGGGCAGTTGAAGTGAAGTCGGTGTGGGGAACAGCTTGATTAAGGTTACGTGCAGTCCACATGAGGTGTGAATAGAGCGTGGCAATTTAAAGCGGAGGAGAACATGTGCTTATTTGCCTGTATTTACCAGATTTGCGTCAGACATTACAGCATTCTCCTATTAAAGATTCCTTTTCCTTAGTCATAATACCACTTATGTAAAATGTAATATCCTTGAAACTATAAAATTCTACTTTTCTAATCTTTTATTACTGTGTTTTTATTATATATGTTATAGGCAAGTACTCAGCTTCCTATAAAATGCATTTTTGCATGAAATACTTAGCTTTCTAACAAAAAACAATTTTTTATATTTGCCCCACTAATTTACCATCTTCATTGCTCTTCATCTCTTCTTTGGAACTGAGTTTCCATCTGGTAGCATTTTTTTTTATTTTGGAGAACTTTCTTTAGCATTTATTCTAGTATAAATATGCTGGCAATGAATTATCTGATGTTTTCTTTTTAATCTGAATATTCATTTATTTCTCCTACCTTTTGAATTTTATTGAATAAGTTTTGAGAGTTTTATTTTTATTTCTGGCACTTTAGCATTCATTGTTTCTGATAAGGAGTCATACTTCATTTCATTTGTCACCCGTAGAAAATATGTCAATTGTCTTCAACTTCTTTCAAAATTTTCTCTATCTTTTATTTTCAATAGTTTGACTATGATGTGCCAAGGCTGCTTATTTTTATTGTGCTTACAATTGGTTGAGCTTCTTGGTTTTGTAACCTGACTTTTGAAATTTGATGTAGTATGTGATCACTCATGTGATCCAAAAAATATTTTTCTGCTCATTCTCCTCCTTCCCTGTTGACCTTGAATTATCCATATGATAAACCAGTTGAAATAGTTCTACTAGTTTCTAAGGCCCTAGTTTTTCTCTCATTATTTTTTTCTTCTCTCTTATTTTCTTTTTGGAAGACTTTTCTCCAGTTGCTTTTATGTTCACTAACAGTTTATTCAGCAGTATCCTATCTAATGTTATGTTCACTATTGTACTTTCCAGTCCAGGTATTACAGGTTCAACTCTGAATATCTATTCGGTTCTTTTTCATAGTTGTCATTTTTGGAGTTCCATATCTCTTTTCTATTAATGGATATATTTTCTTTTAAGTCTTGGAACATACTTATGAAACATACCTAAAATAGATGAGAAAAAAAAATGCTTGCTGCTATTTCTATCATTTGTTATCCTGAGATCTATTTCTTTTTGTAACTGGAAACTGTTTAATGGCATTAAAGTTTAATTGATAAATTCTTAAAATTGATAAAATAATGACAATATGCTGTAGAGATGCGGGTTTATTTTAAGTATTTTTCTAGCAGCCAGTTGAATGACTGATGGGTCCTTTGATTCCTGTCATGTTTGATTTTACTCTTTGTTACAGTGGACCTATCTGGGTTTTGATCTTAGTCCTAGAGCAGGACTGTGATCTAAGGGGTATTTATGGCCTTTCTGGGATCTCACATGAATGTCTGCCATGATCAAAGAGGCATATCCAGTCCGTATATGCTGGAAGTATCTAAGCACTCTACAGCCTTTGCTATTGCCCTTCAACTTGAGGGCTTTTAACTAAGTGCCACTGAGTCTTCTCAGTCTGCTCAAGTCCAACATAGTCCTCAACCAAAGATCAGCTATGAATTTTCATGCCCTGCAAATTCCAACCAATTCAGCAACCTGGAACTCATATCTATATTTTAGTGAGACCACCAAGCTGCTTGGGATCAAATAACCTGTGCTTTCACTGGAGAATGCACACACAGCAGAATGCTGGGCTATCCTGAGACTTACCTCTTGGGTTTCTCTTCTATCAAGGACCATGTCCCGTACTGCTTGCTGTTCAGTTACTGAACAGTGCAGCTGTATTTTATCTAGTTGTATGGTTATTTCAGTGGGAGGGCAAGTCTACTTTGATTTAACCTAGCACAGCTAAAAGGGAAAGTCTCACAACATTTCTTTCATTGTGAATATCTTGCTCTAAAAGTCTTATTTTTTTAAAACTTCAGTATAGCCGGAAGTTTACACTAAAATCCTGTTGTGGGGTTGGGGGTTAGGGGAAGGATAGCAGGGGGTTAGGGGGATTGGGGAGGGGTAACATTAAGAGAAATACCTAATGTAGATGACGGGGGGATGGGTGCTGCGAACCACCATGGCAGGTGCATAGCTATGTAACAATCCTGCATGATCGGCACATATACCTCAGAACCTAAAGTATAAAAAAAAAACACAGAAGCAATACCAAAACAGCCAAATGCTCTTTCCACAATTTAAAAATTGGCAGGAGGTTCCTTTTTCCACCTTTGACACCCCTGTAAAAAGAAGGAAAAAAATACATAGGACTCCTTGCTTTACAGTCAACAAATCTAAGGTCATGTGATCCTGAGCTGCTACTGCGACCCAAAAGTTAGTAATCATTTCTATATAGGAGATAGAGTTGTTTGTCATTAATGATGGGTTTATCATCCCTGGACAGATACGCTTTATTTTTAATTGTAGGTTTCTAATACAGCTAATGCTCCACTGTATATTATGACAGATCCTTAATGAGCGATCTAGCCTAATACCACTAATGCTCCATTGTGTACTATGACAGATCCTTAATGACCCTATATAATTTATATATGTCATTATATTGCCATGAAAAGTGAAGGAATTCTGTACAGCAGGCTTGTGAAGGAGGCCTATCAATATCTTGGATTTTCTGCAGATGCATTGTAGATTTTACCCGTGGCATTATCTACAAATAGAGTGACTATTCATGGATTCTCTTCTATACATGGTCAGAACTAGTATGATTTAATATTACTTACCCAATATCCTTTTGTGTGAGTTTCCTAAGGCTGCTGTCACAGAGTTTCACAAACAAAATGGCTTAAACAACAGAAAGTTACTCCCTGGCACACCTGCAGACTAGAAGCATCTGAAGGCTCTGAGGTTGAGCCCTCTCTTGCCTCTCCCCAGCGTCTGGTGGTGCCGGCACTCCTTGGTGTTGCATGGCTTGCGGCTGCATTACTGCAGTCTCTACTCCAATGTTGCGTGGTGTTCTTTCCTAAGTAGCTCCTAGGGAAGAAGACATTCACAGAGACACTGGCCTGTCACTGTGCCCAAATTTTCCTCTTCTTAAAAGGACACTACTCATTGGATTTATGACCCACTCTAATGCAGTATGAACTCATATTAACTTTATTTTCTGCAAAGATCCTTTTTTCAAAGTTGCATTCATAGTTTCCGGGTGAACATTCTCTTCTCTTTTTTTTTTTTTGAAACGTAGTCTTGCTCTCTGTCACCCAGGCTGGAGTGCAATGGCACTATCTCGGCTCACTGCAAACTCTGCCTCCCCAGTTCAAGTGATTCTACTGCCTCAGCCTTCCAAGCAGCTGGGATTACATGCATGTGCCACCATGCCGGGCTAATTTTTGTATTTTTAGTAGAAACTGAGTTTTGTCATGTTGCCCAGGGTGGTCTCAAACTCCTGATCTTCGGTGATCCACTTGCCTCAGCCTCCCCAAGTGCTAGGATTACAGACGTGAGCCACCACGCCTGGCATGAACATGAATTTTGCAGGGACACTTTTCAACCCAGTACAGCTTATTGAAAGTCAAATGTGCATTCTTGAAGCTCAAATCATTTTAAAAGCATTTATGTAAGTAACAGAGAGTCAATAGTCCTTCAATTCTGTTCAGATTTCTCACTTAAAATACCTGTTCACATTTTTTAAAATTTCCTTTATGATACCCTCCATCTATTGGTAACAGAGAACATGTCATGTTCCCAAATCCTGATGTGGAAGAGTACTTAGGGGGAAAAAAAGGTATTCTTGGTTATAAATGTGGGTCACGTTTTTGCTTCTAAAATTGGGTTATTGTCATACATATTATTCTTTCTGGGACACTTGAGGGATTAGTGGGAATAAGATAGCACTCAGTGAAGGATCCACTTCTGTTTTCACAATTATATTGTACAAAATTGAAGGTAATAAATGAAGTAAGAAAGAAAAGTTTTTCTTCTACATTTTTATTAAAAAGTAAAATACCAACAATACCAATAACATTTTAGGACACAAATATATAGTGAGATACCCCTTAACAATTTCATTCAGTTTCTAAAATGTATTCTGTAATAATTCATTGTCCTGTTCAACTTGCACACCAATTTATCTTAGAAATATATATGCTTCTGGAGTGCAATCCTTGGGATACGTAATCATTCCCTTGTTTTGTTCTCATCTTCCAGAGCAAGTGGCTATACGGTTGGATGGGTGTTTTTGTAATTGTATTTTGTATTTCCACTGTCTAGCACAATACTTTTAATGTGATAAATTCATCTCCATGTTGCAAAATCAATAAAAGAAGGAAGAGCCACATATCAAATTATTTGGGAAAGGGCTGTGAAACATTTGACAAATCTTGTCAAATTTGGGGTCTATTTATATAAGTATACACAATTATTAAATGTCAATCATAAGTAAAAAATAAGCTCCCTTAGTTTGTATTTGTATTATTTTTTAATGATTTAAGTCATGCATGTTTAGGCCAGAATGCCATAGAAGAGATGTTGTGCCCTTCGTAGTGCAAATGCATCAAATCAGGAGGCACATGTTGATACATCTTACTCATGTTGATTTTGATAACTGGGTTAAGGTGGAACCTTACAGATTTTTCCATGGAAGGTTAGTATCTTTTATTTTGGTAATTGAGAAGATTTTTGCAGAGAGGGATTTCACTGCTATCCAAGTATCCTGTTTCTCATGTTACTTTCACCCATTAAATTTTAGCAGGTATAAGTAATTCTAATGAGTAGCAATTATTTCTGTAGTTTTTGAAAATATATATATCATTACCTATTCCTACATTTCGTACTTTTTTCATTAAAAATTTTAATTTTTGTAAACTTACTGTATGACACTGTAGTAAGCCATAGAGACATAAATGTAACGAAATTATAGTTTCAGTCTAGCTAACTTGATGGTCTAGATGTACATCTATATTTTAACTAATTCTGAGATTTGTATTGCATTGTGGCTATTCATTGATTTGAAAAAAGATATATATTACGGTTCTCTTTAAACTCATTCACATTCTTTTTTTTAGTTATACTTTCAATCCTGGGGTACGTGTGCAGAATGTGCAGGTTTGTTAGTTATATAGGTATACACTTGCCCAGGTGGTTGGCTGTATCCATCACCCTGTCACCTACATTAGGTATTTCTCCTAATGCTATCCCTCCCCTCACCCCCCAAACCCCCAATAGGCCCCAGTGTGTGATGTTCCCCTCCCTGTGTCCATGTGTTTTCATTGCTCAACTCCCACCTATAAGTGAGAACATGTGGTATTTGGCTTTCTGTTCTTGTGTCCGTTTGCTGAGAACGATGGTTTCCAGCTTCATCCATGTCCCTGCAAAGGAAATGAACTCATCTTTTTTATGGCTGCATAGTATTCCATGGTGTATGTGTGCCACATTTTGTTTATCCAGTCTGTCACTGATGGCCATTTGGTTTGGTTCCCAGTCTTTGCTATTGTGAACAGTGCTGCAATAAACATATGTATGCATGTATGTTTATAATATAATGATTTATGATCCTTTGGGTGTATACCCAGTAATGGGATTGCTGGGTCAAATGGTATTTCTAGTTCTAGATCCTTGAGGAATTGCCACACTGTCTTCCACAATGGTTGAACTAATTTACACTCCCACCAACAGTGTAAAAGTGTTCCTAATTCTCCACATTCTCTCCTGCAACTGTTGTCTTTTCACTATTTAATGATCACCATCCTAACCACCATGAGATGACATCTCATTGTGGATTTGATTTGCATTTCTCTAATGACCAGTGATGATGAGCATTTTTTTTCTTACGTTTGTTGGCTGCATAAATGTCTCTTTTTGAGAAGTATCTGTTCATAATCTTTGCCCACTTTTGGATGGGGTTGAATTTTTTTCTGATAAATTTAAGTTCTTTGTAGATTCTGGATATTAGCCGTTTGTCAGATTGCTAGATTGCAAAAATTTTCTCCCATTCCATAGATTGCCTGTTCACTCTGCTGATAGTTTCTTTTGCTGTGCAGAAGCTCCTAGTTTAATTAGATCCCATGTGTCTATTTTAGCTTTTGTTGTCATTGCTTTTGGTGTTTTAGTCATGAAGTGTTTGCCTATGCCTATGTCTCAAAAGGTATTACCTAGGTTTTCTTCAGGATTTTTATGGTTTTAGGTCTTATGTTTCAATCTTTAATCCATCTTGAGTTAATTTTTGTATAAGGTGTAAGGAAGGAATCCAATTACAGCTTTCTTTGTAGGGCTAGCCAGCTTTCCCAACACCATTTATTAAATAGAGGATCTTTTCCCCATTGCTTGTTTTTGTTAAAGATCAGATGGTTGTAGGTGTGTGGCATTATTTCTGAGTCCTATGCTGTTTTCGTTACTGTAGGCTTGTCACATAGTTTAAAGTCAGGAAGTATTATGGCTCCAGTTTAGTTATTTTTGTTTCCTTATAATTATCTTGGCTATGTGGGCTATTTTTTGGTTCCATAAGAAATTTAAAGTAGTTTTTTCCAATTCTTTGAAAAAAGTCAATGGTAGCTTGATGGGATAGCATTGAATCTATAGATTACTTTGGGCAGTATGGCCATTTTCGCAATATTGATTCTTCCTATCCATGATTCATGGAATGTTTTTCAATTTCTTAATGTCCTCTCTTATTTCCTTGAAGCAGTGGTTTGTAGTTCTTTTTGAAGAGGTCCTTCACATCGCTTGTAAGTTGTATTCCTAGGTATTTTATTCTCTTTGTAGCAGTTGTGAATGGCAGTTCACTCATGATTTGGCTCTCCATCGCTGGTTTAAATGAATACTTGTGATTTCTACACATTGATTTTTGTATCCTGAGTTTGCCGAAGTTGTTTACTATCTTCAGGGGATTTTGGGTTAAGACGATGTCATCTTCTAAATATACAATCATCTCATCTGCAAATAGAGACAATTTGACTTTACCCATTTGAATACCCTTTATTTATTTCTGTTTCCTTATTGCCCTAATCAGAATTTCCAATGTCATGTTGAATAGGAGTGGTGAGAGAGGGCATCCTTGTCTTTTGCTGGTTATCAAAGGGAATTCTTCCAGTTTTTGCCCATTCAGTATGATATTGTCTGTGGGTTTGTCATAAATAGCTATCATTTTGAGAGGTGTTCCATCAATATCTAGTTTACTGAGAGTTTTTAGCATGAAGGGCTGTTGAATTTTGTTGAAGGCTTACTCTGCATCTATTGAGATAATCTTGTAATGTTTGTATTTGGTTCTGTTTGGATTGCATTTATTGATTTGTGTATGTCAAACTAGCTGTGCATCCCCAGGATAAAGCCCACTTGATCGTGACAGATAAGCTTTTTGATGTGCTGTTGGAGTCAGTCTGCCAGTATTTTATTGAGAATTTTTGCATCAATATTCATAAGACATATAGGCCTGAAAGTTTCTTTTTTATTTGTGTCTGTGTCAGGCTCTGGTATTAGAATGACGTTGGCCTCATGAAATGAATTAAAGAGTATTGCCTCTTATTCTACTGTTTGGAATAGTTTGAGAAGGAATGGTATCAGCTCCTCTTTGTACCTCTAGTAGAATTCAGCTGTAAAACCATCTTGTCCTGGATTATTTTGGTTGGTGGGCTATTAATTGCTGCCTCAATTTCAGAACTTGTTATTTTCTGTTCAGGGATTTGACTTATTCCTCATTTAGAATTGGGAGGCAATAAGTGTCCAAGAATTTATCCATCTCTTCTAACTTCTCTGGTTTATTTGCATAGAGGTGTTTATAGTATCCTCTGATGGTAGTTTGTATTTTTAAGGGACTGGTGGTGATATCACCTTTATCATTTTTTATTGCATCTATTTGATTTTTCTCTCTTTTCTTCTTTATTAATCTGGCTAGAGTCCTATGTATTTTGTTATTGTTTTCAAAAACCAGCTCCTGGATTCATTGATTTTTTTAAAGAGTTTTTTGTGTCTCTATCTTCTTCAGCTCTGCCCTGATCTTAGTTATTTCTTGTCTTCTGCTAGCTTCTGAATTTGTTTGTTCTTTCTTCTCTAGTTCTTTTAATTGTGATGTTAGGGTGTTCAATTTAGATCTTTTCTGCTTTCTCTTTTGAGCTATAAATTTCCCTCTACACATTGCTTTAAATGTGTCCCAGACATTCTGGTATGTTGTGTCTTTGTTCTCACTGGTTTCAGAGAACATCTTCTTCTGCATTCCTTTTGTTATTTACCCAATTGTCATTGAGAAGCAGCTGTTCAGTTTCCATGCAGTTGTGTGTTTTGAGTGAGTTTCTTAATCCTGAGTTCTAATTTGATTGCACTATGGTCTGAAAGGCTGTTTGTTAGAATTTCCATTCTTTTGCATTGGCTGAGGAATGTTTTACTTCCAATTATGTGGTCAATTTTAGAGTTAATATGATATCGTGCTGAGAAGAATATATATTCTGTTGATTTGGGGTGGAGAGTTCTGTAGATGTCTATTAGGTCTGTTTGGTCCAGGACAGAGTTCAGGTCATGGATACTGTTCATAATTTTCTGTCTTGTTGATCTAATATCGAAAATGGGGTGTTAAAGTCTCCCACTCTTATTGTATGGGAGTGTAGGGCTCTAAGAACTTGCTTTATGAATCTGGGTTCTCCTGCACTGGGTGCGTATATATTTAGGATTGTTAGCTCTTTTGTTGCACTGATCCCTTTACCATATGTAATGCCCTTCTTTGTCTCTTGATCTTTGTGAAAGTCTGTTTTATAAGAAACTAGGATTTCAACCCCTGCTATTTTTTGGCTTCCCATTTGCTTGGTAAATATTACTCTATTCCTTTATTTTGAGCCTGTGTATGTCTCTGCATATGAGATGGGTCTCCTGAATACAGCACAGCAATGGGTCTTGACTCTATCCAATTTGCCAGTTATTGTGTCTTTTTAATTGGAGGCTTTAGCCCATTTATATTTAAGGATAATATTGTTATGTATGAATTTGATCCTGCCATTATGATGCTAGCTGGTGGTTTTTCCTGTTAGTTGATGCAGTTTCTTCATAGTGTTGATGATCTTTACAATTTGATATGTTGTTGCAGTGACTGGTACTGGTTGTTCCTTTCCATGTTTAGTGCTTTCTTCAGGAGATCTCGTAAGGCTGGCCTGGTGGTAATGAAATCTCTCATCATTTGCTTCTCTGTAAACAATTTTATTTCTCCTTCATTACGAAGCTTATTTTGGCTGAATATGAAATTCTGGGTTGAAGATTCTTTTCTTTAAAAATGTTGAATATTGGGCCCCCACTCTCTCCTGGCTTGTAGGGTTTCTGCTGAGAGATCCACTGTGAGTCTGACTGGCTTCCCTTGGAAGGTAACCAGACCTTTCTCTCTGGCTGCCCTTAGCATTTTTTTCTTCATTTCAACCCTGGTGAATCTGACAATTATGTGTCTTGGGGTTGCTCTTCTTGAGGAGTATCGTTGTGGTGGTTTCTGTATTTCCTGAATTTGAATGTTGGCCTGCTGTGCTAGGTTGGGCAAGTTCTGCTGGATAATATCCTGAAGAGTGTTTTCCAACTTGGTTTCCTTTTCCCTTTCACTGTCAGGTACACCAATCAAACATAGATTTGGTCTTTTCGTGTAATCCCATCTTTCTTGGAGGCTGTGTTCATTTCTTTTCACTCTTTTTTCTCTAATCTTGTCTTCTCACTTTATTTCATTGAGTTGATTTTCAGTCTCTGACATCCTTTGTTCCATTTGATCAATTCCACTCTTGAAACTTGTATATGCTTCACTGGGGTTTCATACTGTGTTTTTCAGCTCCATCAGGTCATTTATGTTCTTCTTTTATCTAGTTAGCATTTTGTCTAATCTTTTTCAAGGTTCTTAGCTTCCTTATACTAGGTTAGGACATGTTCCTTTAGCTCAGAGAAGTTTGTTATTACTCACCTTCTGAAGCATGCTTCTGTCAATTCATCAAACTCATTCTCCATCCAATTTTGTTTCATTGCTAGCAAAGAGTTTTGATCCCTTGGAGGAGAAGTGGCATTCTGGTGTTTGGAATTTTCAGCCTTCTTGCACTGGTTTCTTCCCATCTTTGTGGATTTCTTTACATTTGATCTTTGAGATCAGCAATCTTTGGATGGGGTCTCTGAGTGGACATCCTTCCTTTTTGTTGATGTTGAAACTATGCCTTTCTGTTTGTTAATTTTCCTTGTAACATTCGGGCCCCTCTGCTACAGGGACATCTGCTCCATACCCTGCTTGCCTAGGAATGACCAGCAGAGGCTACAGAACAGCAAAGATTGCTGCATGTTCTTTCCTATGGTTGCTTAATCCCTGAGGGTTACCTGCCACATGCCAGCCAGAGCTCTTCTGTATGAGGTGTCTGTTGGCCCCTACTGGCAGGTGTCTCCCAGTCATGATACACTTGAGGAGGCCGTCTGTCCCTTATCAGAGCTTCAACGCTGTGCTGGGGATCCACTGATCTCTTCAGAGCTGCCAGACAGGGACGTTTAGGTCTGCTGCAGCTCTACCCACAACCGTCCCTGTTCCTGGGTGCTCTGTCCCAGGAAGGTTGGGGCTTTATTTATAAGCCCCTAATGGGCTGCTGCATTTTTTTCAGAGATGCCCTGTCCAGCAAGGACATGTGATGAGACAGTCTGCCTGTGGCTGCTGAGCTGTGTCAGGCTCTGCCCAGTTCAAACTTCCTGGCAGCTTTGTTTACCTCTGAGGTTGAAACTGCCTACTGAAGCCTCAGCAATGGCAGGCGCCCCTCCCTCCACTGATCTCTGACTGCTGTGCTGGCTGCAACAATTTCAAGTAAGTAGATCATTTATATCCTTTAATGATGTTTTGTCATTTAAAAAAAATTTTGTATTTAAGTTTTGTGCTTTTATTTTTGAAGTATTCTTTCATTTTATAATTTATTATACGTTGCTGTTGTGAATGAAGCACTTGTTCCTGAATGGCATTCACTAATGTGCAAACATTTTTTTAAAGTTTGCAATTTGTTCTGCCTTTAGCAAGTTAACTAAACTTTATTGGTAATTCTAAACATGTTTCTATTTCATTTATTCTCTATAAACTTCTGACTATTACTCATATTTTCAGCAAAAAAAATTTTAATTCTTGCTCCATATTTATCCTAAATAGTTCCATTGTTTGTTTCATGCTCTATCAATCATATTGTCAAAAACTTCTAGAACAATGTTAACCTGTATTAGTATATACTCATAATTTCTTATTCAGGAATCACATATTGAATTGTTTCACTCTTATATATGAATTTAACTAAGCCAACATTATTTATCACGTTGAGAAAGTACATTCTATAGATGACATGGCATTTTGTTGACCATTCTTCTTCCAGTCTACTACCCTTTTGTGGTTTTGAAGGCCCATGTTGTATGACTCATGGTGGTAGGCAGAGTCCCACCTCCCAGCGGAGAGAATAAATGGAGACATCCCACTTACTCTGCCCAAAAGCAGGAACTCAGTTGACCACACGTTCCATCCTAGATGTTGAATCTCTGTGAGTGGCATAAAGTTGGAGGGCAGTGCACTGTAGCTCATGGTGCTAACGGTTAACAGCAATGACCCATTGATATCAAAAGATTCAAGGGCAGGCGGAGCTCAAACTCAGTGCTGGGCATGGAAACAAACCTTTGCACATCAGATTTGTCATACAAGACAGTTAACAATTCTTATCACAAAAAGACACTGCAGTGGGACAACCCAGAGGGAATAATCATTCTTTCCAGGGGGAGATAAGAGAGAAATCTTATTAGAGAGGTACAGCATTAAAAAGAAGAAATTTGATAGAAAAAAGATAAAGTATTTCTTAGACTATTTCTTTAACAGATATTTAATGTTTCTGTTAGAGAAATTCGCTGAGATATTAACGCAGCTAGCTGCCTATGCAATGTGATGATTTGAATATATCAACTTTTGATACTGATTACCACAAATTATGTGTCTTTTTAACTTATTTATTGAAGGACTTGAGTGAGAGTCTGCCTGTTATGCAGAGAAAAGGCAAACACATAAAAATCACGATCACAATTCTTTAGAAGATCATTTTCTATTAGATTCAGAGACCTCAGTGACACATTAAGCACTGTGCATTAGTTTTGTTTTTGTGCTCCAGGACTATTTCACTGGCTTGTGATGTTTTTTAAGACATAAAATGCCACATCATTTTTGTATCTCCTCTGAAATCGGCATTTTTGGCTTTCCCAAAGTAAGTATCAATAAGCAGTTGAGTTATGAAACCCCATGTCTCCCACTGGAGAGAAGAGACTAAGGTCACAAACCCTGTCATATTGTTGATTCTGTTCCTAACTGAAATTATGTTCCAAGCACCAGGCAGAGCTGCTGCTCTTGAATTTTAATCATTGTCCTTTGCTTTAGATACTGGGTTCTTGTTGTTAACAGTAACTGCCAAGTCACAGCATCTGCTTATTTTGTATTGGGGTAGTGATCCCAATTTAAAATGTGATGCTTTCCCACTGTTTATACATTGCCATAAGCCATCTATCCAACAGAACTTATCAAAATCACTGTTATTTATCACTAATTGTCAAGTACACCATCACTCACTGCACTGAAAATCTATTCCATATGAATAATTCAAACTGTATAACCCACATTTTGCATGGCTTAAAACTGACTACAGTTTCATTTGCTCTTATACAGCAATAATCATAGTGCAGGCATGCTTACCTTAGGAGTTCCGTAATGTCAGAGAGGTCCCAAGAATCCTATTTTATATGATAAACCGAAATGTCCATTGGGATGAATAAAGAATTAGCATTAGAGTCTGCAGCTTAGCCAAAGATTCCAAATAAGAATGAGAGAAGCAAAACATGCTCCAGCATGCCAGGACCCAAGCCAGGCATCTACATACGTTGTATTGCATTATATTATATGACATCCTAATGATGCAGAAAGCCAAAGGGCGTGAGAAGTAGACAATCAGTCTCAGGAACCAAGGCAGCAGAGCAGTGGTGAAAGAAAGAGGCAAGGGGAAACTCCATGGCAGCAGTGAACAGGAAACTGTCACCAAGAGTTTCTACGGGAAATTTCTTGTTCTTTAGAAGTGACCAGAGCGTCAAGATTTTCAGGTTAAATTCTAGCAACTATCTTGGTGCAATGTTCACGAAGAGAGGCAGAGTGGTGTCGGTCAATAAGTCAGAATAGGAGGTCTGCATGTCTACTCTCTTGAACAGTGAAGGCATACCTGTCTAATGGTCACAAATCACCTAACAATAAAAATCACATCAGCCATCAACTGTTAATTAACTATACATTTTCGCATTGCTAACATTATCAAACCTTCTCTGCCAGCTTTGACAGGTAAGTGCTGTCTTTGTATTCTGGTTAAATTCCCCATTTGCCATGCAAGGTAGATGCTCACTTCTTATTTGCCTACTACTGGGTTGTCTTTCAAGAATGGCATTCTTTTTCTTTTGAAAAGTTTCTCTTCTTCAGATCATAAAAGTCTTTTGCCTGTTAAAACTGTATCTCTTCCAACTCAGCCCATTGGCTTCTGGAGCAACCACCATGTTCACTGAGGATCTCAATGTTTTGGACTTGACAGATTGCTGTAGGAGTGAGCACTGGACCCATGCAGGACACATACTCAATCTCCTCAAGATTTTCTCAACCGCAAGCAAAGAAGAAAGACAACTTCTGCATGCAAAAGCTAGTGGAGAAGAGTTTGGGAAACTTCTAGGTGTGCAGAGGGAGAGAATGATATTCGTGTGCAAAGAGCAGGTGGAATGGGAAATGAGATGGCAATCATCACATCCAAGTCTCTGGTTCAAGCTCTACCTAAAATTCACCTGCATCTTTTTATTTCCCTATGGTTTTGCTGCTCTCTGCATTTTGGGGAAGCCCATAGTCAATACATATGACGTAACTATCAGAAGCAAACTAAGGAACATGTCCATCACCTGATACAGTTATCATTTGTGTGTATGTGTCGCGAGAGACATGCTAGCCAACCCATTGTTGAGGCCAGGCTTTGGCTGTGGTCTTTCACCAAGCGTCCTCTGATCCCAGCCTTGTTCTGTGCCATGTTCTCTAGCCCTTCCCATCAGTTATACAAGCTACATGCAAGTTGAGCTTCTTGGTCCTCTAGCCCCATGTGAGAGCACTCAGTTACCCACAGTCATTAACTGCTTCCAGAGAAATGTCTCCTTCATCCAGGTAAGCAGTGGGAAATAATGAAGGGCCACTGTGAGCACTGACCACATCTACCAAAGCGAGGGCTCTATGATGTCAAGCAGGATGCACTTTAAAATCCAGCATTCACAGAGGGGATTGCTGGCAAGATGCCCAAATAGGAACAACTGCAGTCTTCAGCTCCCAGCGAGACTGACGCAGATGGCAGCTGATTCCTGCATTTCCAACAGAAGTACTTGGTTCATCTCATTGCAATTGGTTGGACAGTAGGGACAGCCCATAGACGGTGAGCCAAAGCAGGGTGGGACATCACCTCACCCAGGAAGCACAATGGGTCTAGGGATTTCTCTTTCTTAGCCAAGGGAAGCTTCAAGAGGGTATATCAGGAGAAATGGTAGTATACTTTTCCCATGGTCTTCACAACTCACAGATTAGGAGATTCTCTCTTGTCCCTAGCTCGGCGGGTCCTACCTCCATAGAGTTCAAGCTAAGATCCACTGGCTTGAAATTCTCACTGGTAGCACAGCAGTCTCAGGTCAACCTAGGATGCGAGCTTGGTGCAGGTAGGGGCATCAGCCATTGCTCAGCCTTGAGTAGGGGTTCCACCTCCACAGTGTAAACAAAGCTGCCAGGAAGTTCAAACTGGGTGGAGCCCACCTCAGCTCCCTGGGTCACAGCACTTGGGGGAAGGGGCAGCTGTGGTGCAAATTCAGCAGACTTACACATCCCTGCCTGACAGCTCTGAAGACAGCAGTGCTTCTCCCAGCACAGAGCTCAAGCTCTGATAAGGGATGGACTGCCTCAAGTGGGTCCCTGAGCCCCCACCACAATGTATATCCAGACTGGGAGACACCTCTCAGTAGGGGCCGACAGACACCTCATACAGGAGAGCTATAGCTGGCATTGGGTGGGTGCCACTCTGGAATGAAACTTCCAGAGGTAGGAACAGGCAGCAATCTTTGCTGTCCTGCAGCCTCCGCTGCTGATACCCAGGCAAACAGGGTCTGGAGTGGACCTCTAGCAACTCCAGCAGACCTGCAGCAAAAGGGCCTGACAGTTAGAAGGAAAACTAACACACAGAAAGGAATGGTATCAACATCACTAACATCATAGACTAAAAGGTAGATAAATCAACAAAGATGGGGAGAAACCAGCAAAAAAAGACTGAAAACTCTAAAAACCCAGAATACCTCTTTTCCTCCAAAACATTACAACTCCACGCCAGGAAGGAACAAAACTGGAGAGAGAATGAGTTTGACAGAAATAGGCTTCAGAAGTTGGGTAATAACAAACTCTTCTGAGTTAAAAGAGCATGTTCTAACCCTGTGCAGGGAAGCTAAGACCTTGGAAAAAAGGTTAGACAAATTGCTAGCTAAAATAACCAGCTTGGAGAAGAACATAAATAACCTGATGGAGCTGAAAAACACAAGAACTGCATGAAGCATAGACAAATATCACAGATTGAAGATCAACTCAATGAAATAAAGTGAGAAGACATGATTAGAGAAAACAGAGTGGACAAAATGAACAAAGCCTCCAGGAAATACGGGACTATGTAAAAAGACCAAATCTATGTTTAATTGTTGTACCTGAAAGTGAAGGGGAGAATGAAATGAAGTTGGAAAACTCTCTTCAGGATAACTTCCCCAACCTCGCACAGCAGGCCAACATTCAGATTCAGGAAATACAGAGAACACCACAAAGGTATTCCTCAAGAAGAGGTACCCCAAGACACATAATCATCAGATTCACCACAGTTGAAATGAAGGAAAAATATTAAGGGCACCCACAGAGAAAGGTCCAGTTACCCACAAAGGGAAGCCCAACAGATTAACAGTGGATCTCTCAGCAGAAACCCTACAAGCCAGGAGAGAGTGGGGGCCCATATTCAACATTCGTAAAGAAAAGAACCTTCAACCCAGAATTTCATATTCAGCTAAAATAAGCTTTCTAAGTGAAGGAGAAATGAAATCCTTTACAGACAAGCAAATGCTGAGAGATTTTCATCACCACCAGGCCTGCCTTACAAGAGCACCTGAAGGAGGCACTACACATGGAAAAGAACAGCCAGTACCAGCCACTGCAGAAACACACCAAATCGGAAAGACCATTGGGGCTATGAAGAAACTGCATCAACTAATGGGCAAAATAGCCAGCTAGCATCAAATAACAGGATCAAATTCACATATAGCAATATTAACCTTAAATGTAACTGGGCTGAATGTCCCAAATAAAAGATACAGACAGGCAAATTGGATAAAGGGTCAAGACTCATCGGTGTGCTGTTATCAGGAGACCCAACTCTCATGCAGACATATATAGACTCAAAGGGATAGAAGAAGACTTACCATGTCAATGGAAATTTAAAAAAAGAGCAGGGTTTGCAATTCTAGTCTCAGATAAAAGAGACAAAGAAGCTCATTACATAATGGTAAAGTGATCAATGCAATAAGAATAGCTAAGTATTCTAAATATATATGCACCCAATACAGTAGCATGTAGATTCATAAAACAAGTTCTTAAAGACCTAAAAAGAGACTTAGACTACCATACAATAATAGTGGGAGACTGTAATACCCCACTGTCAATATTAGATCAATGAGACACAAAATTAACAAAGATATCCAGGACCTGACCTCAGCTTTGGACCAAGTGGACCTAGTAGACATCTTCAGAGTTTTCCACACTAAATCAACAGAATATACATTATTCTCAGTACCACATCACACTTACTCTAAAATTGAACACATAATTGGAAGGAAAACACTTCTCAGCAAATGCAAAAGAACGGAAATCCTAACAAACAGTCTCTCAGACCACAGTGCAATCAAATTAGAATTCAGAATTAAGAAACTCACTCAAAACCACACAACTACATGGAAACTAAACAACCTGCTCCTTAATGACTGCTGGGTAAATAACAAAAAGAAGGCAGAAAAGACGATGTTCTTTGAAACCAGTGAGAACAAAGACATGAAATACCAGAATCTCTGGGACACATTTAAAGCAGCATGTAGAGGGAAATTTATAGCACTAAATGTCCAGAAGAGAAAGCAGGAAAGATCTAAAATCGAAACCCTATCATCACAATTTTAATACCTATGGAAGCAAGAACAATTACATTCAAAAGCTAGCAGAAGATAAGAAATAACTAAGATTAGAGCAGAACTGAAGAAGATAGAGATACAAAAAACCCTTCAAAAAAATAAATTAATCCAGGAGCTGTGTTTTTGAAAAGATCAACAAAGTATATAGATCACTAGCCAGATTAATAAAGAAGAAAACAGAGAAGAATCAAATACATGCAATAAAAAATGGTAAAGGGGATATCACCACCAATCACACAGAAATACAAACTACCATCAGAGAATACTATAAGCACTTTTACACAAATAAATTATCTAATTAATCTAATAAATCTAAATAGTCTAAAAATATAAATAAATCTAAATAATCTGTTAATCTGTTGGGCTTCCCTTTGTGGGTAACTGGACCTTTCTCTGTGGGTGCCTTTAATATTTTTCCTTCATTTCAACCCTGGTGAATCTGACTATTATGTGTCTTGGGGTTGCTCTTCTTGAGGAATATCTAGATTATCTCTCTAGAAGGAATAGAAAAATTCCTGGACACATAAGGATTCCCAAGACTAAACCAGGAAGAAGTTGAATCCCTGAATAGACCAATAACAAGTTCTGAATTTGAGGCAGCAATTAATAGCCTACCAACCAAAAAAGTTCAAGAAAAGATGAATTTACATTCAAATACTAACAGAAATAAAAAGACGAGCTGGTACCATTTCTTCTCAAACTATTCCAAACAACAGAAAAAGAGGAAATCCCCCTAACTCATTTTAAGATGCCAGCAGCATCCTGATACCAAAACCTGGCAGAGACACAACAAAAAAAGAAAATTTTAGGCCAATATTCATGATTAAAATTGATGTGAAAAATCCTCAATAAAATACTGGAAAACAAAATCCAGCACGTCATCAGAATCTCATCCACCACATTCAAGTTGGCTTCATCCCTAGGATGGAAGTCTGGTTCAACATATGCAAATCCATAAATGTAATCCATCACATAAAAAGAACCAATGACAAAGACCACATAATTAACAGATGCAGAGAAGGCCTTTGACAAAATTCAGCACCCCTTCCTGCTAAAAACTCCCAATAAACTAGGTTTTGATGGAACATATCTAAAATAATAAGAGCTATTTATGACAAACCCATAGCCAATATCATACTGAATGGGCAAAAACTGGAAGCATTCCCTTTGAAAACCGTCACTAGACAAGGATGCCCTCTCTCGCCACTCCTATTCAACATAGTATTGGAAATTCTTGCCAGGACAATCAGGCAAGAGAAAGAAAGAAAGGATATTCAAATAGGAAAAGAGAAAATCAAATTGTCTCTATTTTCAGATAGCGTGATTGTGTATCTAGAAAATCCCATTGTCTCAAAACCAAAATCTCCTTAAGCAACTTCAGCAAAGTCTCAGGATACGAAGTCAATGTGCAAAAATCACAAGCATTCCTATACACCAATAACAGACAAACAGAGAGCCAAATCATGAGTGAACTCCCATTCACAATTGCTACAAAGAGAATAAAATACCTAGGAATACAACTTACAAGGGATGTGAAGAACCTCTTCGAAAAGAACTACAAACCACTGCTTCAGGGAAATAAGAGAGGACACTAACAAATGGAAAAACATTCCATGCTCATGGTTAGGAAGAATCAATATCGTGAAAATAGCCATACTGCCCAAAGTAATTTATATATTCAATGCTATTTCCATTAAACTACCATGAACTTTCCTCACAGAATTGGAAAAAAACTACTTTAAATTTCATATAGAACCAAAAAACCCACATAGCCAAGACAATCTTAAGCAAAAAGAACAAACCTGGGCACGCTACCTGACTTCAAACTGTACTACAAGGCTACAGTAACCAAAAAGAGCATGGTACTGGTACCAAAACAGAGACATAGACCAATGGAACAGAACAGATACCTCAGAATTAACACCACACACCTACAACTATCTTATTTTTGACAAACCTGATGAAAACAAACAACGAGAAAAAGATTCCCTCTTTAATAAATTCTGTTGTGAAAACTGGCCAGCTATATGCAGAAAGCTAAAACTGGATTCCTTCCTTATACAAAAACTAACTCAAGATGGAGTAAAGACTTAAACATACAACCTAAAACCACAAAAACCCAGGACATAGGCATGGGCAAGGACTTCCTGACTAAAACATCAAAAGAAATGGCAACAAAAGCTAAAATTGACAAATGGGATCTAATTAAATTAAAGAGCTTCTACACAGCAAAAGAAACTCTCATCAGAGTGAACAGGCACCCTACAGAATGAGAGCACATTTTTGCCATCTATCCATCTGTAAAAGAGATTATATCCAAAATCTACAAAGAACATAAATTTACAAAAATGCATCAAAAAGTGGGCAATGGGTATGAACAGACACTTTGCAAAAGAAGATATTTATGAGGCCAACATATGAAAAAATGCTCATCATCACTGGTCATTAGAGAAATGCAAATCAAAACCACATTGAGATACCAACTCATGCCAGTTAGAATGGCAATCATTAAAAAATCTGGAGACAACAGATGCTAGAGAGGATGTGGAGAAACAGGAACACTTTTACACTGTTTGTGGGAGTTTAAATTAGTTCAACCATTGTGGAAGACAGTGTGGCCATTCCTCAAGGACCTAGAAATAGAAATTCCATTTGACCCAGCAATCCCATTACTGGGTATATGCCCAAAGAATTATAAATAATTCTACTATAAAGACACATGCACACACGTTTATTGTGGCACTGTTGACAATAGCAAAGACTTGGAACCAGCCCAAATACTCATCAATGATAGACTGGATAAAGAAAATGTGGCACATATACACCATGGAATACTATGCAGCCATAAAAAAGGGTAAGTTCATGTCCTTTGTAGGAACGTGGGTGAAGCTGGAAACTATCATTTCGGCAAACTAACGGTAGAACAGAAAACCAAACACTGCATTTTGTCACTCATAGGTGGAAGTTGAACAATGAGAACACATGGACACAGGGAGGGGAACACCACACATGAGGGCCTGGCAGGGGGTAGGTGGCAGGATAACATTAGCAGAAATATGTAATGTAGATGATGGTTTGATGGGTGCAGCAAATTACCGTGGCACACGTATACCTGTGTAACAAACCTGCAGCTCTGCACATGTATCCCAGAACAGAAAGTATAATAATAAAAAATAAAAAAAAAAAACAGGTGTTCACACCTTAACCTTACAAAGTATCCATCTAACAACATAAAAAGGAGTGGATCATAAATTATGCTAGAAAATATCATATTATACTTCTTACACATCAGATGTCATTTTTTTCTCAGATTCCCTTTTATAAGATTAAGGTTAGGAAAAGTTTTCATGATTTCCAAAGAACTTTATGCAAAGCACCCCAGGCTGTTCCACCGCACAACAGGGAATTCCACTCTTACCAATCAGTATTTCACTCCCTCAGAGTTTTAAAGCCCTTTTTGGTTTGTCTCAACTTCTGTCTTTTTACTTTCCTGTACATACTGCATCAATAAAAATTCACTGTCTATGTATTCATATGATTTTTTAGTAATATAAAGTAAAAAATATAAAATTTTTATTTCCAAGAATTTTGCTTTCATCCATTTGTTTTTGTTTGAAGAACTTCTCTTTCATACTATATCAGGAAAATTTATTATTATGTCTCTATCCCCTATTAGTTTAATGAACTACATGTTTTCCATCACTTAAGCATTTTAAGTGAGGTTAAAATAGAAATATGTTTACTTTATTGAAGTTCAACTATTTTCACAATTTAAATTAGAAACCTCTTTTGAAACTGTCTGCAAAAGAAACAATTTTATAAGAATAAATGTTAAAAGCCAGTTAATATAAGAATCACAATTGTTTAATATTAAAAGGAAGGGAAATATTAGTATTAGCAAATGTGTTATTTTATGTGAGGTGGCGAATGCGTTAATTAGTAAGATTGTGCTGATTATTTCACAACATACACATATATCGAAACATCACATTGTACAAGGTCATATATAGTAAGCCCCCGTCCTCTTATCTGTGGTTTAGCGTTCTGCAGTTTCAGGTACCCCAGTCAACCACACTCCGAAAAATAGATTAATACAATCCAGTGCCATCAAATAATGTGAAAAACAGCACATTTGCATAAGTTTTATATTACAGTATAGTTGTAATTGTGGTTTTGGTATTATTGCTGTTAATCTCTTACTATGCCTAATTCACACGTTAAACTTTATCATACGTATGTATGTACAGGAAAACAGGATAGATAGGGTTCAGTATTATCCATAGTTAGTGACATCCCCTGGGTGTCGTGGAATGTATCCCCTGCAGATAAGAGGGGATTACTATATGCAATTTTGGCTTGTCAATTATACTCCAATAAAGCTAAAATTTTTTTTGACATGTTAGCTCTATTAAGGCATATGAATAAAATCTCATGTTTGGAGGACACTCATATGGAGATATCACTAAAAATCTAGATAGGTGGGGAATTAGAGAATATAATCCAAATATACACAATGCCCTGGACCAACTCTTCATATATATTTTTTACAGATCACCTTACCCCTAGGCAGAATGTCCTTTCTTTTCCTATCTTAAATGGTCCTTACTTTCTTAAAAACTTCTAGATCTCTCTTCCACAGCTTTCTCTTCTAGACTTACAATATGTGTTCTTCCCACAGATCAGTAAGTACATGGTTTCCAGGGGCTTGGTCCTGGGAAACTTCCCCTTGAAGATTTCGTCACATATTTTATAAACATGGTGTGCAGGGAGCAGGCGGACTCTCCAGTCCTTGACAGTGGACAGTGGGTGTCCCTCTTAGGTTACTGTAGCATCAACCAGAGCCCTTCTCCCCGATGAGCCCTCTCCTTTCCCTTAGACTTGCAGAAGAGAAATAATTATCCTCCTCACAAACTTTGTCATTTAGTTCTCTCTCCGCTTCCCACGTAATGTCACAATTATAGTTGTTTCAACAAAACCTCTTACATTTACCCTGAAGAATTTTTTTCAATTAAAGAAAAAAAAAAAGCTTGTTTCTTAACATTTCTTTGTAAATCACAAAGGACTCCTGAAAACACAAAGCAGAACAGCAACTACATCATCCTGAAATTTCTTCAAATTCTATTCAGATCCCGTATTATCTTTGAAGCCTTTCCCCCTACTCCGGAGTGTAATTCCACTCTCTCGCTGCAAACGTATTATCTGTTGTCTGAGTAGTTCTCAGCTCTCAGTACAGGCTCAACTGTACTGTTTCCTCCCTTTAGATGTATGTCCACACACTGCAGCTTCCCAGAGGGTTGTTCTGTAGAACTATGTTCATTATCAAAACACAAAATAAACTTCCAGTAAATATCTCTTAATTGATTTTTCATTGTCCTAACTGGCATATTGAAGAAAATAGATTTTTCAAGGAGTATGGACAAGAGAGTATAGGAAAATATAACACATAAAGCCTTGCTCATAAATAAAAGGACAGATTTTCTCAGAAGAAAACTCTCACAGAAAGTTGACAGTCACCTTGGCTGCAAACATAAAACATTGTGAAGTTATACACAACACATCTTCAGGAGAACTTATCACATTGTTTTTACATAGCAAGAGCCTCCTGGTATCAGCATTGAGAAACATACGTCAAGAATTAACTTCTGTCACATTATGGCCAAATTTATGATTCCACTAAAAAAATGCATGCGTGGAGTTTTGTATAATAATATAAGGGCTACTCTTCTCTGTTGGACATCAAAAAAAAATTAAAATCACAGGAGTGCTGACTCAAGAAGAAATAAAATGTTTGAATACATCTATCTCCATGGAAAAACTTAAGCCAGTAATTATGTTAAAACTTCCCACGCATTGTCTGATGGATTTGCGGAAGGATTCAATAGAACATTACAGGGAGTAAAGAGCTCCAAACTTATACAAAATTTTCTTTTTTTTTTTTTTTTTAGTAAGACAGTGAAGCTACTGTTTAGAAATTTTGAAGGGTTTTGTGATCAGGGTTTGTAAATGAGCAATAGGCATTTGAAACAAAGGTGGATATACGGTAGCATTGAGAATTCAATTCGATCCGTCGATGCTACTAAAAGTGAAGGCATTTCTCAAGCTCTCATAAAGCAAGAAACACAACACCTGTAATTGTTGTGCATTTACTTCTACTTTTATAAATTGTAATTTTTGCTTTACAAGCATTTATGCCATGGTAGTTTGTGATTTAGAAACTATAAATGCTATATTTTGATTATGAAATGTGTCCTTTGACCTTTTTGAGTGCTTGTTATAAGCTGTGGTACTAAGCCTAAAGATGTCCTTATTTTATTATGTTACAGCTACTATTAAATTGTTCTATTATCCATTGTATCTATCCACCTGCCTCCTATGTATTTATGTACTGATATTTGCCTGGTATGTGTTTGCCCATTTGTTATTTTCATTCTTTGTGATTATTCTATTTAAAATGTTTTTTATGTCTTCACAGACAGGCTTGTTAATCTCCATTCATTTGAATTTACATGTTTGTTTTATATTTATTACGTAATTATTTTAAGCTTTCTGCTTTATAGATTTTAAAAATGGCCACCCAGCCTGTTTCACTGGGGTGTTATGTGCGTGTGTCTGTGTTTGTGTATAGATGGATATACTCAGCTATCCATTCCTGTATATTGTTTCTCATATAAATAAGAATTTTATCCTTCAAATAAATCTACTTGATCTTTCACTGCATATCCAGTAATATCTGTTCTTTCTTATTTTTGTTCCAATAATGCCTTTATTGCGTTTAGCTTTGGTTTTTGCTTTCTGCTTTCTGCTTCTTTCCCGAGCTCTGCAGCCAAAGTTTCATTACTTCCCACTGCTTTTATGTCTCTTCCCTGAAACCTTGCAATCTGCCCTTGTGTTCTTATTTCATGCACATGCAAAAAAATTTTGTTAGTATTTTGCTGAGTTCTTTTGGACACCATTAGGCATGACTTACAATTACTTTCTAGATTTTTTTTTATGGAGATGTTCTTTTTTGGTCAGCTTTTGTTTGTATTGGAATATTGCCTTATTCTTTAGAAAAATCATGTCAATGTTCCTGAAAAGGGTCTGCTGGTGTACTGAGGGGACACTGTTTCCTTGAGCGGCACCACCATGGCTCCTGCAGGATATTTACCACCACTGAGGCCATCTGACAGTGACAAGACACAGACAATCCTAGGCAGACGTGGGTGGGCCCCAGTGAAAACTACTCTTCAAGC
Organism: Cebus imitator; assembly: GCF_001604975.1. Classification (NCBI taxonomy): domain Eukaryota; kingdom Metazoa; phylum Chordata; class Mammalia; order Primates; family Cebidae; genus Cebus; species Cebus imitator. The sequence goes on from NW_016107838.1 coordinate 50,005, forward strand.
CAAGGACACTTTAACACCTAGCCACAAGTTCCAGGTAAATCCACGGACTGGATTGAGAACCCCTCCTTCTTGTTTGGTATGCTTTCCTGTGACATCCAATCTTCACCCATTTTACATATACCTAACCTTCCCTAATTGTTTTTTTTTCACACTGCCCTACCTTTGAGGGGTGACTTTGTTTTAGCCTCAGGTGCATACTCACAATCAGCACACGCTCCCCATGCTGAGCCCCCATACAAGTCCCAAACCCAGCCATACTGAGGGAGAGATCACCTGACTTTGAGCAGAGGACACGCTCACACCCACTCTCTGCTGAAAGCTGATTCGTCAGGCAGGAAAACTCTTCTCCACCCTCCTCACGCTTCTACTGTCAGCACAACCTCATTCTCCTTGGACACAGGACAAGAACCTGGGACCCACCGAACACAGGGGTTGCGTGTACAGTCACAGTGGTGGCTAGGAATCCATGCCAGAGTGCCAGACAGGCATGGCCTAGCAGGTGGAATAGATGGGGCATCTCCTTCAGTGAGCCCAGGCCCAAGCAAGTCCTGGGAAGGGGCGTTGCCAGCCAGAGGTGTCCAGCTGGCAAAGAAACCAAGAAAAATCCTGCCACATGCACTGAATGCCAGCAGCACCCCTCAACCATTGTGGTACCCCACATCCCTACTTCTCATCTCTCTACGTCCTCAGGAAGACTGAAAAATGTGAAGCAGGGATTTTATCAGCCTCTGATTGATAAATGCCATTACAGGCCCTCAGTAAAGGACAGGCCCTTTCTTATTATTGAGCATTGAAGGGAGTGAGTTTTCCTGATGCAAGTATTTGTGAAAGACTTCCATGAAGGAGCGCCCAGAGCCCTCCTGGCTAGCTGAGATTGTTCTTATGGGGCAGATTTTATGTGTGAGTTTGTTAAACACTTACTTCTACTCAGCCAAAGGGAGTAGAAAAAAGCCTGTGGGTTTTTGAAATGCAAAGAATCCCCTTCAATTCCACTGAGTTATTTTTTTGTCTGATTTTAGCCTTTTCTCTGCTCCATGGAACCAACCCAAAACCAGAAAACCTCTAGCCAAAAGCTAATGCTCTCTTGTCACCATTACAAAAAGGAATTGCGTTTTCACCTCAGCATGTCCTGGCCTTTGAGAAGTACCAAATAATCAGCTATTTCTGAGATTTGCAATCATTTCATCTTCTCTCTGCACCAAATTGCCTCTGCATCAAATTATCTGTGTTTTCTCCTAAATGCATCTATTCTTGGATTCCAGAGCTTCAGCCACTTTTGCACCTAGAGTAAAGGCTGGTATTTTAGCTGTCTCCTCATGCACTGAAATTGGGGTTTATTAATTTTATTTGTTTTTTATATTTTATCTCTTGGATGATTTGCGTGATTTCCAAGATGATACAGAGTAACGATTGAATTTGCATTTCGAAGTTGGGGAAGCTTTTCCCCTGCCCTTTGCCATGAAGTTGTGCAATTATTCTCATTAAAGGTAGAGCACATTTCCATCCCTTTGACTTTGATCTCAGTGATGTGACTTGCCACGTCCAGTGGAATGTGGGTGTAAAGGACAGTCTGCCAGTTTGAAGCACATTCCTTAAATGTCAGTGCATGCACCTTCTTGCCATTCTATGCCCTGGCATTACATGAGTACAGGTGCCCCTGAGTCACTAGCTGATGGCTGCCCCTTCATTCATCTGATGAAAACCTAATCCTCAATGAGAAGCCAAGTCCAGTTGGACCCAGAGCCTGAAGCAGAACCACCTACATGGGCCCATTTTTGATCAAGTGAATCTCAGCTGACCTTCAGACTCATGAGCATGAAATAAATGCAAAGTTTCTATGCCACTGAGTTCAGAGACAATTTGTTATACAGCGGCAGTGTGAAAATAGCTGACAAACACACAGTTTCAAACTATAATGTCTCGATTGTCTCTGGAGCCCTACAATCAGAGTTTTAATCACACCATTTCACTTAGGCAGCTCATTTTAGGGTGAACAAAGTTTTTTCACTTGGACTCTGGTATGCTAGGTGATCTCATTGAGTTCCATGGCCAAACTTTACGTAAATGTTGATATCATTCAGATAACTATTTAATAATTGTAGTCCAAACTTTCTCCTGAACTCCATTGTCATAGCCAATTTCCGTTTCTTATAAACAATTCCATTTGGATGGCTATCAAGCCTCTCGAAGTTTGTATAAACAAACTCTTGTTTTTCTGTACAAACATCTACTTCTCTCGTATGTTCTCCCATGACA
>NW_016107838.1:53120-54259 GCF_001604975.1 Cebus imitator
GTTGTTGATGAAAAATCTCTCCAAAAGGCCAAAGAGAAAACAAAGGAAAATATTTACAGATAACCCTAGCCTTAAGTATCCTTAAGCAACTGCTTGTGAAGATGGGAAAAATACCAATTTTAATAGAAATATACAATGTTAGAATAAAGCAAGATGTGAATTGAGGGTCACTTGAACTCATGAAAAAAAAATTATGAGAAAAATGTCAACTTTAAAATGAAGAAAAAATTACACGATCCCCCCAAAGAAAAGAAGGCAAATAGGCAATACAATAAGCATGAAATAAAGAAATATAAAGTATTAAAGAAGTGGATGTAGATGAAAAGAAGATACAATATAATTAAAGTCTTCAAAGAGTGACAAAACGAAACATTACAAAGGTATGCTTAAAACTGTAATCCCATAAAACTTTCAAAAATTAAATAATACATGAATTTGAATACTGAAAGGCTACCAAGCATTTAAGAAATAGACCGAGAATGGTCATTTCCAAGCTATAGTCTAAATATGTTGATTTGACTTCAAAATCAAAAGATCTCTAAGCCTCTAGACAAAACCACCAGGTCATTTACAAAACAAATAAAATGAGGTTTTCATTAGGCTTCTTCAAAGCAACATAGAAAGGGAAATACAAGTAAGGCAACATTTTAAAGAAATTGAGTAAATGAATTAGGCAAGTATTCAATTTATTCAAGTCATCTTTCAAATATGAGTCTATTTTTTAAGAGGTTTGAAAATGTAGGAACTCAGGAAATACTGAACTCAAGAGCTCTCCATGCGGAATCTCCTAGAGGGTGAGCTGCTTCCAACCCAGAAACAGCTAGGGAAACTTCAGCACAGATTAATATTGGGTGCTGAACACATCCAGCATAGATCTAAAAGTAGATCAATGATGGGGCAAAGGCAGAAGCACAGACAAAGTAAAAATAACAAAATTAAATGACAGAGGACAAAAACATTAGGTTTTTTGATTATCTCAGTAATTATTAGACATTATTTACATTTGAAAAGCACATAGCAAATGGTTAAGTTAGGAACAAAAGACTTGGGTCATTATATAAAGTATTATTATAAAGGTAATCATTACAACAAAAATACCTAATTTTCAAAATACAGTAAGTAATGAAAAAAAAAAAAAA
>NW_016107838.1:54914-76749 GCF_001604975.1 Cebus imitator
AAAAAAAAAAGAAACTGCAGGACATGCAGCAATAAATGAAACATCGGAAGACCCACATTAAAGAGATTAACATATCATCCTCAACCCAGGACAGGTCAAAATAGCTAAAAATAAGTATGCATATGGGAAGTGTGAATTACCAAATCAATTCAGTAAATTTTATTCATATATATCTAACTTTATTAGATATAACAGAAGATACCAGCTTCTCAAATACACATGAAACATCTGAAAACAAAACCAAACCTACCATTTTAGGAAGAAGAAACTATCAGTAAGTTTCATGAAACTGAAGAGGAAACGAAAGTCTGTAGAAACTATGCTAGGGTAGCACACACAGGACACGGTCTGAGCACCAAGGGGCAATGCAGACAACAGCAGGAACACACAGATCCCCTGACTTTGCAGGGCAGTCCATGAACACTGGCTACGTAAGCAGCAAACATTCCTTTAACCTTTCAGGTAAACACAAATAGCTCAATTTTGTCGATATTTTGCCCACTGCTTATAATGATTTGTGTAGCCTTGCGAACACTTCAGACTCCTAGGGCAACCTTTCTCAACCCTCCCTACTTGGCTGGGGTCTTAACGGGAATCTGACTTCTTCCCGTTATACTCAGACACTAACCTACCCATTTCTAGGTCTACCAGTATTTCAGAGGCTTTACAGTCCCGTATCCTATCTACTGCCAGTAGTAATTCCAAGTTTCAAGAATGGTTACTTCTGCTTGCCTTCAAAGTTAACTGCCTAAAGCACATACAAACACTCTCCTTGACATTTTGTCTCCATGATTCATATTATGCTATATACAGGTATGGATCAACTTACCACCTTTGCAACTTACGACCATTCGACTTTAGGACCACAATCGCTAGCCACGACTGCTCCGCGTCTGGCAGCGCAAACGTTGCCCAGCTGGGCATACGACAGTGCAGACCAGCTTCCGGCAGCACTACCATCTCCGCGTGCACCATTTCAACTGTACACATAGCCTACTCAACTTACGAACAAATCGTGTTACGACCGGTCCGCGGTCCAGACCATGGTAGTAAGTCGAGCACTAGCTGTATGTGTTTTAATAATTCCCTTGGAGAATTATTCCCTTTCAGCAAGACACAAAATGCTCAAAAGCTTAGCATATCATATACTATATGCTGATGTTTTTCCAATCTTGTTCGCAGTCACCACATGCCCTGATGGGGGGTTCCATTATGATTAATTAAAAAACAGACACATCTCATTGTGGTTTTATTAAAAGGCCATCTTCCACAAAAATCTCTGAAGGCTTTTGAATTTCTTCCCATAACAGCAGCAGAAAACTGGAAAAGTAAGTTTCCATTAACAGTCATTCTTGAATTGAAATATTTCAAAACAATCCTGAATTTCGAATCCAATCTCATTGGCTGAATTATTTCAGTTCCATTCTTACAGGTACCCTTTATTTCCTTTCTCCTCTGGACTCCTGTAGCACTCGATCCACCTACCCCAACCTCAGATAACACCAGCTATTTTCTTCCAGTTATTTCCAGCCAAGCACGAAAGAAAAATCACATAAACCTTCTGCGTCACTTTTCTGCACATTTGTAGGGTTTTTTCAATTTTTTATTTTTAAACTGTTGCTGAGTTTTCAGTATTAGTTCTCAAGCCCTTGATTAGCTGTTTTTTATCTCCCGAGGTGACTCTTTCAAAGCCTGGACCAAGATTTCCAGGTGCCTGTTTCCCTCAATTCTAGTTAGTTATCATTACATAGCTTCAGGGATTGAACACAAAACATAAAGGATAGATGGATTTTCACACTCCCCTTCATTCGAGACCTCTTCCATCCCCCCCAACTCCTCTCTGTGCTCTTTGCCAGCTGCTAACTTAGAGTAAGGTTCTGGAAACACTCTCCAGTCAAATGCCTGCAGGCAAATTGCTGTCTCAGAGTTGACTTGCAAAGAAATTCAAGGATGTTGCTAAGTTTCAGCCAGGAAAGGATGCTTAGAGCTTAGTGCGGTACAATAGCTGGAACCTAGAGCACCTGGAGGGGTCGTGGCCACTAGTAGCAGAGGAGGAGGAATGCCATGTAGTTCTGAAGAGAAAGGTGAGAAAGTATTTCACAGTAGGAGAAAGAAACAGCCATAGCGGCAGGCGAACAAGTGTAGATGATGGGTTTCTTCATTAATGTGTTCAGGCATCCATTTCATCGTGATATGGTTTTTTTCCCCCTCCAAACAAATCAGTTTAATTCCGAGACACTGTCCAGTGGCCTGTGGCTCTCTCTTGAGCGATGGGCCTCTGCAGTCATTACCTAAGACATGTCCAGCAGATGCCACAAGATCCCAGTACAAAAGTTTTCTTTCCTCTTATGTTGGAATCCCTGGGCCTGCTCTGCCACCTGGAGAGAAAATCCTTAGGATGTCCAAAATAGTCCCAGACCTCCAGGGTTCCAAATTTGGAAAACTCTAATTCAGAAATGGAGTTGCTGATGTCGTTTGGGTATCTGTTCCATTAGTCATTTCCAAGGATGTGAAGTTTAACAAGATTGGAACAAATAGAATCCGTTGATTCAGTGCAATTTGGAGAGGGTTCTATTTTGAGTTCGAAAGACTTTTAAAATCATGCTTTTGAAATGATGCTGAGAATTCTGAGCTATTTCAAAAATAGAGGAATGCAGCTTGAATAGATTTACTTAGTGTCTGTGTTTCCCGGTATTCCTGAACAGGTTTCAGCAATGTTGGATAAAACTCCACAATCTCGCTGAATTTCGAAAAGGTCTGTCATTTCCATATATCCTGAGATAATATGCTCAGAATCCACAGCTGTGGATTGATGCAGAGAACTTTGAGGTAGCAAGAGTTTTGCTTCAGAAATTGGAGTTGAAGCTGCAAAAATGACTTCCTTATCTGCATTTACTTACAAAGCTCATTGTTCTTACTAAAATTGGGAGTTTATTTGAGAAAGATGACTTTTGGGCAGGATGGGAAAAATGTGGTGACGAAGACACCCCCAGGTAGTCATTGACCTATGAGTATGTTTTGCTGTTCTGGTTTCCAAACTAAAAATACTCTTAGAAAGGGCATCCCTCAAGAGTCTCATCTTACTAATTTTACCCAAATTAGTTCATGTTCAAGTATCATTTGTCTCCTACCAGAGTACTTTTGCGTGTGGTTCTCATTCTTTCTTTCCGAAACTCTTTAAGAACATCTCCATTTCACTCCGGCTGGTCCTATTTGTATCATGATAAACCCACTGAACAAATGTAGGCTCCCCTCTGCTATCATTCAATCAGTGAGTCCTTGACTGTTCTTATACAAGCCTACCTACTCCACCTTTTCTCGAAGATTGAACCCTGCATTTACCTTCCTCAGGCCTTTCTCCGCCTATTCTGCTCCATGGCCTCTCACCAGCAATAAATTATAATACTTGTTTTAAATCAAGACTTCATTACACATCATAAAATACATAGATCTTAGTATGCAATTTTATACTTTGTAACCACTGTGTATATGCCTATGGTCACCAACATCTCCATCAATATATAGAATACTGTTTCTCATTTCTCATTGTGGCCAATCCTCCTTCTCCTGTTCCAGGTATAGCTCTTTTCTTATTTTTGCTATCACAGGTTGGATTTCCTGTATGTTTATGATTATTATTATTAAGACAGTGTCTCTCTCTGTTGCCCAGGCTGGAGTACAGTGGTACAATCATGGCTCCCGGTAACCTCAAACTCCTGGCCTCAAAATATCCTTTTACCTCAGCCTCCCAAAGTGCTGAGATTACAGGTGTGAGCCACTGCACTGGGCCCCAGATTTAGTGTTCTTTAACTTCACATAAATGTCACAATTTTCTCATTGTAATGTTTCTGTGCTTCGGTGAGTGTATCAGGAACTTGTTCCTCTTTATTGTCATGTGATACTTTCTTGTATAAATATACCATACAATTTGTGTAACCATTTTCCCACTGAAGGCTGTGTGAGTTGTTACCAAGTGGAGACTATTATAAGGAGAATATTCTTGTATGAGTTTTTAGTAGAACATATGTTTTCATTTGGGGACAGTGAATAAATAAGGAGTGGAATTACTGGCTCATAAGGTAGGTTGTCTAGCTTTATGAGAATAAAATACCAAACAGTTTTCCGTAGTGTCCCACACCAGTGTGTGCAAACTGCAGTGTTCTACATCCTTGCCCGTATGCTGGGTTTTTTTTTTAATGTTAGCTGTTCTGGTAGGTATTAAATTTCACTGTGTTGTGCTTTTAATTTGCATTTTCCTGGTGAATAATGATGCTGAGCAACTTATCTGCTGATTAGACATTTGAATGTCCATTTTTTTTAAGTTTCTTCCCATTTTTAGTTGTTTGCTTTTTTACTATTGATTTGCAGGTTTTATTTATGTATTCTGGATGTGAATGCAGGTAATAGGTATGTATTATGTATGTTATTTCCCACACAGGGGCTTGCCTAATAGATTCTAATGGTGACTTTTGGTGAGCATGAGTTTTAAGTATTTAAGAAATGTAATCAGTCACCCCTTTCCCTGTGGGTTTTTGTTGTTGTTTTGATGCTTAGTACCTTTTGCATTCTGTCTCAGAAATCTTCCTCCTGAAAGACTGCAAAAATCTTCTACTATGGCATGAATGTGCTTGCAAGTTGTTTTTACAGTTATTTTTAACACTTATTTTTTCGTTTTATCCTAATTAGTCTTGCTAGAGATTTGTCAACTTTATTAACATTTGTAAATATCCAACCTTTGACTTTGTTGATTTTCTCTATCATTTATCTGTTGGGTGTTCCATTTTTTTCTCATATATTTATCACTTCCTTTCTATTTACTTTGGGTTTGCTGTTTCATTATTTTAATAGTTTCCTCATGTGAAAAATTAGATTCTTTTTTAATTTGAACTGTTCTTGTTTTCTAATATGAGCACATCAGGTATAAACATCTCTCTTACCATTACCAAAGATGTGCCTCACCAATTCTGAGATGTTGTGATCTTGTGATTAAGAAATTTAGGCTGGATGCAGTGGCTCAATCCTGTAATCACAGCACTTTGGGAGTCTGAGGTGGGCAGATTATGAGATCAGGAGTTCGATACCAGCCTGGCCAACATGGTGAAACCCCGTCTCTACTAAAAATACAAAAATTACCCAGGTGTGCTGGTGGGTACCTGTCATCCTAGCTACTTGGGAGGCTAAGGCAGGAGTATTGCTTAAAACTGGAAGGTGGAGGTTGCAGTGAGCCAGGATTGCACCACTGCACTCCAGCCTGGTCAATAAGAGTGAAATTCCATCTCAAAAAAAAAAAAAAAAAAAAAAAAGTTCAACATATCTCTATTTGTTCCTATTACTTCCTGTAACCTATTTCAAATGCATTGTTAAATGTTTAAATACCTAGGGCTTTCCTAGTTATCTTGGATCATGGGCTGAATTGCACTCTCCCCAGAGTCATATGTAGGACATGTAATTCCCAGTCCCTCAGAAGGTGACTGTAATTGCAGATGAGATCTTTAAAGAGGTAACTGAGTTGACACGAGTTTATTAGGGTGGACCCTGACTCAGTCTGACTAGTGTCCTTAGAAGAGGTGTGGACACAGACAAGTATGGAGAGAAGACCCAGGGACAAAGTGCCACCTGCAAGCCAAGCACAGAGGCCTCCTCTAAAAGCAAGCCTGCTTATGACTTGATCTCGAAATTCCAGCCTCTAGATTTATGACAAGATACATTTCTCCCATTCAAGCAATAGAGTCTGTGGTCATTTGTTATGGCAGCCCAAGCAGACTAATACATTTTATTTGTCACTGCTTTCCTACCCAAGCCCATCATGGTCAGAGAATATATTGGGAATGAGTTCAGGCCTTCAAGATTTATTGAGATTGGTTTTAGTGCCCAGCATATGGTCTCTACTGATAAATGTTGTGTGTGCATTTAAGAATGTGTACCTATTAAATTGGGGTAGTCTTGATAGTGTTATTCAAATCTATAGAGATACAGTTTTTAATCTCCATGTTCAAGTCACTGAGAAACATGTGTTAAATCTTCAATTCTGATAGTGGGATTTCCTTTCTCTGTCACGTAAATGATTTTTTGCATGGATTTAATCATCCTATGGTGATGTATTATTTTCAGCTTTGTTTCCATAACAATGTAAGCTACTCAGTGGGTTTTCTATACATCTTCTTACTCCTCACAGTCATGAGTATACGTCTGTGTTGATATCTAAATTAACATCTCCCATGCACTCATGCTTTCTCATGCTATGTATGGATACAATTTTAGATGAATGAATGGATGATATTTTCAAAACTACTGTGTGATGCCCATTTCTAAAGGACTGTGTTGCTTTTTCTTATCTTGGACTTAAACCTTCAAAGTTAGATTTAATTATTGGCCTATGACTAGATGTTTTTCACTGGCATCTGGAATAAGTTATTTGAATAATGAACCCCTGGGGCTGATGAGAGTTTGAATCTCAACTGACCAGTAAGTTGAGGATTCATGAGTAGAACACAGCCAATGTATTTCTGAAGCCCCAGAGCCTATATAATACCAGACCCAACGTCTGCCTCCAATACAGAGAAACTACCAATAAAGCTAATGGCAGATGCAGGGACTTCCGAAGGTGAGCAGGAAGCACACAAGAATAAGGGATAGAAGCATTAATACGTTCCCCAAAATGCAAAGTCCAGAAAAGGGATATATGGTGTATGAAGTAATGACATGTGAAAAATCACTTATAGAAGAATATTTATTTTAGAAACAAAGATCATATACATCTGATCTAAAATGCTAGGCAGTACAAGTTTGAATTAAGTTGAGGATATCGTTGTCACATTTTCACAATGACTGTTAGCTGAATAACTCCGTCATGGACTTTCGCTTACTTTGTCTTCCTTCCCCATGCATTTGATACTTGATATTAAGCTAACAAACCCAGATTACGGGCTGTGTGGCTTCCACAAAGGTTCTGTTCAATAGGCAGTCATGCAATAGAAAATGAAGCTGTTTACTTTTGAATGATACTTTAAGAGATCCCGTCTATTTTAATAACTAATACAACATTGGATGTAGAGTTGTTCTGGTATTCAGTATCTGTGAAGTGTTCTTAACTTTTTCAAGGTTCTGCCAATATTTTCATACGCAGAACCTCTCTTAACAAGATAAATAGGCATCTTCATAAGTTACATAATACGAAAATGCTATCTCTGTGACAGTTCTATAGTTACGAAGTTACTGAAATTTGAGTCATGTAGCACTGTCATCTACCTGAGGGATCAAACAGCTTTCCCAGAAGGGAAGAGCAATGCAAAGGGGACTTAAATAACACAGATTGGAAACCATACTCAGGAAAAAATGTTGAAAATTACAAAATTGCAAAGAAAAACTGAAGTCGTTAAAATGTCAATAAAATTGGATCATAAAGTCAATGGCAGAGGAAATAATCTCTTTTAAGTGGCCTAAGTAAAAACAAAATATATTGAAAAAGACCAAGAAAGCTAGACCATTCTAACATAGTGGGGTTTGAGCAGAGAAATCCATACAGTTATGGTTCTGACAAGGAAAGAGTAATCAGTAACTGCTACAAAATTCCTTGCAGAATCATACAGATTCTAATATCTCCACTCTGGCTGCAGAATAGTAGCCACATCTATGGCTGTAAGTACTATTGAGAATTGTTACTAAATCCTCAATAGTACTTACAGTACTAAAAGTTCTTAGTCAACTTTGGCTAGGTCATATTGCAATAAGGAATGATCCCCAAATCTTAGTAGCTTAGAATAACAGAAGTTTATTTTATATTTACATAGCAATTCCTTCAGCAAAAATTCTGTTCCATATCATACTATTCTATGCTGAAGGGGAAGATTCTATCAGAACTATGTCACTCTTTAGATGAGGAAATGGAACACAATGGCTTGTACAACTTCTGCTCAGACATAGCATAGATCCCTTCTAATTACATGTCCAAGCCTGTAATTGATGAAGTCATCAGTTCAGTCTTCCCACTATTTGAAGTTAGCCATGTCTTATGGACTAAATTGTGTCTCTTCAAAATTCTGTGTTGAAGCCCTCACCCACAATGTGGCTGTATTTGGAGATAGGGCTTTAAAAGAATGACAAAGGCTGGGTATGGTGGTTCATACCTTTAATCCCAGCACTTTGGGAGGCTGAGGCAGGCAGAATACCTGAGGTCAGGAGTTCAAGACCAGCCTGGCCAACATGGTGAAACCCCATCTCCATTAATAATATAAAAATTAGCTGGGCATGGTGGCAGGTACCTATAATACCAGCTAGTCGGAAGGCTAAGGCAGGAGAATTGCTGGAACCGAGGAGGCGGAGGTTGCAGTGAGCCAAGATTTCGCCATTGTACTCCAGCCTGGTGACAGAGTGAGACTCTGTCTGGAAAAAAAAAAAAAAAAAAAAAAGGATAAGACAAATTTCTCTCTCTCCATACACGCTGAGAGGAAATGCCATGTGAGGCATGTGAGGATAAGTGGCCATCTACACGCCTGGAAGAGAGCCCTCTCCAGGAACCAAATTGGCCAGCACCTTATCTCACACTTTCAGCTTCCAGAACCGTGAGAAAATAAGTTTCCGTTATTTAAGCCACTCAGCCTGTGGTATTTTATTATGGCAGCTCAGGCTGACGAATACAAACTTTGGTACTAAAATTGGAGTGTGGCTGTAACAACCATCTAAAAATGTGGAAATGGATTTGGAATGGGGCGATGGGTGGTGGCTGGCAGAAAGTTGATGTGTGTGCCAGATCAAGCCTCGATTACAGTGTTGTCAGAAATAGGAGCCTTTAAACTGATGCTGGTGAGGGATCAGAAAGACATGAGGAGACATGGGCAGAAAGCCTGCATCTTCTTAGACAACTGTTGAAAAATCAGGAACATCGCGATGGTAGAAAAATGAACACTAAAGGTGCTTTTTGTGAGGTCTGAAAGAGGAAGGAGGACGACGTGATTGGGAATTGGAGCAAAGATGAGCTTTGTTATAAAGTGGCAAAGAACGTGGCTGGGTTGTGTTCATGTTCTCCTGCTTTGTGTTGGATGTAGAAAAGGATTTGTAAGATTTGTAAGCAACGCATTGGAGGAGTGGCTCCGTTTCTCCTCACTGCTTATAGCAGAATGCAAAGAGGGAGAAAAAATTGAAGAAACTGTTAAGCAAAAAAGAACCAGAACTTGAAGATTTGAAAACTCTCAGCCTATACATATTAAGAAAAAGAGAGAGAGAGAGAGAGAAGGTGTGTTCAGAAGAGAACGCTAAGGGTATGCGTGCACCGTCATTTGATGCGGAGATTGGTATAGGCTGAATGACAAGTCTCATCAGACATATCCGTAGCAGCTAGGAACAGAGATGGATTTATATCAGCAGAGATATGCCTAGTCTGAATGAAAGGGAACAGAGACAGGAGGAGAGGATGGAAGTCTTTTAGCTCTCTTGGCTTCCACAGGGCAAGACAATAGGACAGTGATGCCATTCAGGTGTGTATGTGAGTTACTCTCCAAGGAAAGAAGCGAATTATTCCACAAGCACTTCGGAAAACATCGAGGTTGCCCCCTCAGCTTCAACACGTGGGGCTGCTACCCCTACTTCATCATACCAAGCTGCTGTTGCCTTGGTTCTGGGTGTGGTGCCCTCAGCAGAGCCGTGAGAACCGCAACACCACCCACAGTATGGGGTGAGGGGCTACCTCAGTGAGCCTGGAGGGCAGACCATCCAAAGAGGAGCCCTGAGATCTAATGCAGTTTGCCTTGATAGATAATACTTCTACTTGGGAACTGTCATCCTTCCTATTTCTCTCTGTTGGGATGAAAATGTCTATCCCATGCTTGTTCCGCGATCCTATTTTTGAAGATGTATTAGTCTGTTTTCACACTGCTGTTAAAGACATATCCTAGACTGAGTAATCTATAAAGAAAAAAGAGGTTTAATGGACTCACAGTTCCACGTGGCTGGGGAGGTCTCACAATCACTGCGGAGGGCAAAAATCATAATTTACATGATGGCAGGCAAGAGATAATGAGAGCCAAGTGAAAAGGGAAATGCCTTATGAAACCATCAGATCTCCTGAGACTTAATTCACTACCACGAGAACAGTATGGGGATAACCACCCCCACAATTTAGTTAGCTCCCACTGGGTCCCTCCCACAACACGTGGGAATTATGGGAGCTACAGTTCAAGAGGAGATTTGGGTGGAGACACGTCAAAACCGTATCAGAAGCACAGAACTCTTCTGGTTTCACAGGTTCACAGCTGGAAAGGAATTTTGCTTCTAGATGAATAGTACCTTGACTCTCATCCATATCTAATTTAGCTATCATTTAGGTGAGACTTTGGACTTTAGACCTGAGAGTGGATGCTATAATGCTTTAAAACATTGGAGCTTTAGGGATGGAGTTAATATATTTTGCATCTGACGGGGACATGAACTTGGGGAGTGCAGAATGTTATACACTGAATTGTGTCCTCTCAAAATGCACGGTGAAGTTCTAATCCTCCATGTCGCTATATTTGCAGAGAGTATCTTTAGGTGATAATTAACATTACACAAGGTCATAAGGGCAGGGGTCTAATTCAGTAGGACAAGTGGTCTTTTAACAAGAGGAAGAGACACCCAAGAAGAGTGACTTCACCAGCAATGGAATTGGCTGGCACTTAGATTGGAGACCTTCAGCCTCTAGAACTCTGAGAAAGTAGGTTCCTGCTGTTAAGTCTGTGGTATTTCGTTGTAGCAGCCTAAGCTGACTAACACACCACGGTAGTGTGATCTGCTTTGGCCAAGGAAACGGTACAGAAGTGACTTGCGTTGCTTCTGGCCCTCAGCCTTTAATTGTCATTGCACAACAACCCACTGACCCTTTACCCCTGACATCTCAGGTCGGATATGAAAAAAAAAAAGAAAAAACTAGTAATAAAGCACTGGATTTATTACTAGGCATAACCTACCCCCTCATGGCGCAAGCAACCAAATTTGAAGCTATACTGTGAGATAAAATGACAGCTGTGCTAGCCAGAAACAGAGTGAGGACTCAGACCCAGGTGTGACTCTCATGCCCAGGTCCATCCCAGTATGCCATGCAACTGTCACTTATTTATGAGTGAATAATGGCGAATTAGAAGCAATGTGTCGATGAGGAAGGAGGGGGGATGTAGCAGCCATTGGGTAACTTAATAAAGACTCTCAATCTGATGAAGAATAGAGAGCTGGGTAGGAAAAGGAATAACTAAATGGCAGAATCTATGTAAAATCAGAGTTGGTCCTGGAATCTGAATGTAGGAAGAACGTTGAGAAAAATTAACAAAAATAAACAAGCAAGGAAGCACAGATTTGCAGGAGGAGATAGTGAGTTCTGAGCTAGACATGACGACGCATGCGTGTAGTCCCAGATATCTGGGAGGTTGAGGTGGGAGGATTTTGAGAGCCCAGGGGTTCCAAGCTGCAGTGCACCATGATCAGGCCTGTGAAAAACCACTGCTCTCCAGCCTGGCCACATAGTGGAACCCCCCAGCTCTAGTTTTTTTAATTTAATAAAAGAAGATAATGAGTTCTGTTGATTAATAATTGAGGATCATCAGGATCTCAAATGAAGACGCACTGGAGATAGGTACAAAGGTAGCACTGGAGCTGTGGTAGAAAGACAAAGGCTGAGAAGAGTCACTGTTGAAGTAACTAATTCCCATTGAAGTAGCTAATACCATGAAAATGGATGAGATTAATGACAAAATACAGACAGGAGCCAAACAAGGCAAGAAAAAATATGGAAAGAGGTATAATCACTGAGGCACAGAAAAAAAATCCCAGACAACTACAGGAACCGAAGATGGCGGGGAGGGAGGGAGGGAGAGAGAGAGAGAGCACAGAATTTAAGATCTGTGGAGATAAAAATATCTAAAATATCTAAAGGAGTTAGAAGGAAAGCTGGTTGTGAAGCTGTAACCACAAAGTACTCTGTCACTTCATGGTGAATGAAAAGAGAAACTGTATTTATTGACATTCACTTTGGTTTTATAAAGAAATCAGAAAAAGTAATATCATGAATGAAGCTAAGTACAGGCCTAATGAAACAGTGCATATCATTTAGTGCATTTATTGGTGTATGGGTAAGTTGCACACTGAGTCCTGAGCATGTAACTGTCACTGAGAAAAAGGAATCATTTTCATAAGATCATTTATAAGAAAGGCAGTCAATTACTTAGAAATGTAATAACCATTATCAATTTAACTAATCATAATTCTCTCAAATGGATCTTTTCTAAAATGCCATGTATTATGATAAATAATAGTCTCAACATGCTTAGGGAAAAAAAATAGCCATTTTTGTCTCTTAGGTTCACCTATTAAGCCTCAATATAATCTTCTAGCATTCCACAAAAAAGCCAATGCAGAAAATATTGAATGGGTAACTAAGAATATTTATTTGACTTTCATTTTTTAGATGCTGTTAGCTTATTCCATATTTTCTTTTTTTTTTTTTTTTTTTTTTTTTTTAGAATAAAGAAGACAGTGTATTGGGGTGGGGGGAAGAGAGAGAGGCAGATGGGGTATGGGGAGAAGACAGAGAGGGATTCCAGAGGGAAGGAAAGATTGAAAGAGAGAGGGCTAATTTTTGGATCCAGAGGTGAGTCAGGAAAGGAAAAATAAACAAAGAAAACAGTCAGAGTGGCCAATATTAAAAATGAAGAGGTTGGTCTCAGAAGATTAGTCATCCTCCTACACTGGAGGAGTAGGGAGTATATACAGGGACAATTTTACACATAGAGGGAAAATGTTGAAGTAGAACAAATAAAATGCATCTAATTTTTCAGAAAATTATTTATCCAAGTGTTGGTACCCAGTAGCTGCTTATTAAATTGAGTATGCTGGGTTCTTCTACCTTAAACACACCAGTCAAGGTAAATAAGAAGTATAAAACTTACAAAACTTCAACAAGGGTATTTCAGAATTTGGGGAGGTTGAATTTTGATATGTTAAGCAAGATGTCACTTTTAGATAGCCAATATGTGTTTTCTTGACCTGAAAACTAAGCACCTGGCTTTTTGCTTTTTGTCTTCTGGGTTTTCTTTTGTTTTTTTAAGTTGCCTCTGAAGTTTCTCCCCCTGGTATTACTGTATCTTAAAACAAAAATACAATAAAATAAAATGGGCTTGAAAATAAATGAGGAAACAATTCAGATAATCTCTCAGCACCTAAGAAGCGGGCATTTCTTTTTGCATGGTAAGCACAATGAACCCTATAATTTGAGGGGAGGAGACAGGACTGATTTACCATTGTGGTTATAACAGCTGCATGCTTAAATTCCCAAAATAAGCCATGTTCTGTTTCAAGCCAGTGCTACCTCTCACCTAGCAAGCCCCTGCTCCCAAGCTGATAGTGTGACTAAAATTTAATAGTGCCAAGTTGCCGTCAGTGTCTCCTTGTAATGTGTTTTGGAAAGGCAAGAGTGATCTCACGCAGAAAGATTAGAGGAGACCCTTGGAAACTGCTCAAAGCTACTTATTAAAGGAAGCAGCAGAGATAATTAAAAGTAATTTTGCCAAAGTTAAAAGGGCACCAAACAAAACATCAAGGTGTAGGAGCAAATCAAATTCTGCTGTTAGCAGAAACCCAACTACGCAGCTATTTCCAAAGAATGAGTTCTCCAGATGGGATCAAAATATAAGTTAGAGCTACAGTTGGGTCTTTTAAAATACAAACAAATAGTTATTCCAGCAAGCTTCCACATCCAGAGGAAATTGCAAAGGATTCCAAAAGTGAAATGGAAAGACGGAAAAAATAATCAGTGGGAATAATCCAAATGAAATACAAGTAAGTATTTTTGTCAGTTATCAAGTATTTTTAATAGAAAACGGACTGTGAGACTTATAACACACACCAGAATGACTGGATGAATGAAAACCCTGAACATGTAGCTAATTGTGGGGTTTGTGACTCACCAAAATGAACACATTTGCTCAAATATGCCTTTTTTCCCCAAAAATTATACCCGTTCATTCAGTGTTTATTCATTCCTCTCCAATGCCGACACATATTATGGGGCAAATTTCTAATAGGAAACACACTAGATCTTGGTAGGATGGAGGCTGGGTGGGGAGTGGAGGGAATGAGGATGATACACAGCCATGGAAAGGGTTTATTGATTAAATCCAAAAAGGGGATTTATTTTCTTCTTTTCCACCCTCATCACAGCTCAATTGCCCACCTCGTTGTTTCCCCGGGAAGTGGCTCCCCAAAGAGGTTGTTTATTCCACATACAAGTGCAAACATCTCGACCAGGGAGTTCTATCATGAATTCCACTGCCTGAGTCCCATGGAAGTTGTACTTTCCTGTAAATCTGAAGAACACTCTTGTGTAACTTCCTATCCCCATGGCTGCTTCAGTCCCCTCTGCTGGACACATGCTTTTATGCTACTTTGTGTCCACACAGAAGATGGAAAACATGCCAGTTACAGGAATAGAGATGGTAACTAGGTATAGTTAACGAGTAGACAGAGAGGTTAACAAGAACAGCAAGTTTTCCCTGAGGTAGCAACCTCTCCATGAAGGAGTTTGCCATCCATCCGCGTGGCTTTAGTCGCCGGTGTGCACCTGTTTGTCAGGGACAATGGTCAGAGGCAGTTGGGTGGCCAGCGAGAATGAATGCTGCTTCTGTTGACTACAATACACGACTAAGATCCCAGAGATGTTCTACAACAGAGACACCCGAGCTGTTGACTCTTATTCCCTTGGGCTGGCATTTACTTTGCTTTCTCTTTCATATAAGCTGCAAAATGTGGCACCGGACCATGTAATCTGAGATGAATAAAATCACAGGCTATCAGTACCAGTGGAAGGATATATGGCATCGTTTAATACAATAGCACTTCATTTTAAATCGAGGTCATTGAGGCCCAGAAAAGTTAAATTATGTTTCCTGAGTTCACAGTACTATAAAATAGCAGAATGATGACTAAAACTTTTTTCTTTCAACTATCTGATAACATGCTTGCCAGAAAGTCTGAACTCAAACTCTACCATCCACCCAATTTCATCCTCCCTGGAAGAGAGTGCTCCCTTCTCATGTTGGCAGCAGGATGGGCACCTGGGAGCACAATAAAAATAGTTCTTGTTTCTTGCAAATGTATGAGCTATAAAATTCCATAAATGCCACCAAAAATAATGGCATCTTTTTTTATTCTTTACTATTCAATCTCACTCTTAAAAATAATCATGTTAATGTTTTTAGTGTTTTTATAGTAGCGTTCACTCACTCATGTGTGATTCATTGTTTTCATACAGGTATTCTGAGATCCTATCTCTGCAGAGTGGAGTCAAAGCCATGGAGGAAACACATGTCCATGTTGCAAATTTAGTTCAGGAAGCTATCTCCAAAGGTAGAATTAAATTCTCTGTGTTCATCACATTTAAAATGTGCAATGCACTTCTGGATGAATTTAACAAGCCCAGGGTCTGGCCTTTAGTGGTGAGAGAGACGGAAGGCAGATGAGGATAATTAAAGTCCCACCAAAAAGATACCTTTCAATACAAACTTCATAGTAGCCAAGCTTCAGATTTCTAGAAGCATCAGAGAATTAGATACTCATGCGTGCGTCACCAGAATATCATTTCTAAAGACAGAGAATGGGAGACTGCACATTATTCAAAATATTCACCCCTCTGACCTTCATTAAGAGAAGACTACTTGCCTGCCCCAAATCCACTCACTTGCTTTCACCAGTGGGATATTAGGAGAGATGACACTAGCAGGAACTTGATCTGTGTTTCCGAGCTGGGTTTCCTATGTGTGCCCTGCATTGTCCTGATTAGAACTTTCCCTGTAAAGCTACTGCCTCTTTTACCAGAATCATTTCTGCAAGAAACAGGTCTAACAAGCTCTGCAAGTTGAAGCAGAGTCACCCAGCTGAGCCCAGCCTAAAAGAACCAGTCCACAGCACCCCTCAGACATGAGAGTAAGAACCAAGAAATATTGTCATAAGCCCCTTGCTTTGGGGGGGTGATGTTTTACACAGCATTAGCATGGCAATAACTGACTCATCCACAGACCTAGACAGGAAATTGAATCATCACTAGCATTATGTTTGATAAGTATGGAAATGGGTGCAGGCTGAACAAATAAACTAGATATTTAATAACTTTAGGCAAGGTCTTCCAGATACATCCATTTAATAGTAGAGGTGTTACAGATGACACCAGGATAGTCAAAGTAGTACAGCTTTAGTTCCTCGTTTCTCCTGTCATGCTGGAAGGGCCTGCCATCACTACCTCCGCAAATTTTGCTATGCTTCCAGACTAACTGCTCTTCTGATGAACGTTTCTTTCAACATTTATTCTAAAGCAGGGTATGTACACACACGTACACACACACACATCCCACATACCATACACTTAGTGTTATAAATTCCATTTTTTTCTCTGACGTTCCATCTATACATTATGAAGGTCCAGTCTTCTTTTCTTTCTTAAGTTCTGGGATACATATGAAGAACATGCAGGTCTGTTACATAGTGCCATGTACCACGTGCATATACATATGCCATGGTGGTGCCATGGCATATACATGTGCATATACATGTGATAGGTGCCATGCTGCACCTATCTGCCTGTCATCTAGGTGTTAAGCTCCACATGCATTAGATATTTGTCTTCATGCCCTCCTTTCCCTTGTCCCCCAACCCCCAACAGGCTCTGGTGTGGTGTGTGATGTTCCCCTCCCTGTGTCCATGTGGTCTCATTGTTCATCTCCCACTTATGAGTGAGAACATGAAGTGTTTGGTTTTCTGTCCCTGTGTTAGTTTCCTGAGAATGATGGCTTCCAGCTTCATGCATGTCCCTGCAAAGGACATGCCACTGTATATATGTGCCACAATTTCCTTATCCAGTCTATCCTTGATGGGCATTTGGGTTGGCTCCAAGTCTTTGCTACTATAAAAAGTGCTGCAGTAAACATACATGTGCATGTGTCTTTATGGTGGCGTGTGTATGTATACACACACCCAGTAATGGGATTGCTGGGATTTATATATATATGTGTGTGTGTGTGTATACATACCTATGTGTGTGTATATATATGTATATATATATATATGTATATATGTATGTCTATATATATGTGTGTGTGTGTGTATACACACATATACAGACACACATGCATATACACACCCAGTAATGGGATTGCTGGGATTTTTATATATATATATATATGTATATATATATATACACACACACACACACGTGTATATATATGTGTGTGTGTGTGTGTGTGTGTGTGTGGTGTACATACATGTGTGTGTATATATATGTATATATAAATATGTATATATGTATGTCTATATATGTGTGTGTGTATATACACACACACACATACATATACACACCCAGTAATGGGATTGCTGGATCAAAGTGGCCAACTAGCATATGAGAAAAAGCTCATCATCACTGGTCATTAGAGAAATGCAAATCAAAACCACACTGAGATGCCATCTCACGCCAGAGAGAACGGCAATCACGAAAAAGGAAACAACAGATGCTGGCGAGGCTGTGGAGAAACAGGAACGCTTTTGCACTGCTGGTGGGAATGGAAATTATTTCAACCATTGTGGAAGACAGTGTGGTGACTCCTCAGGGACCTAGAGCCAATCTGATTTTGAAACTTAAATAATAATGTATTGCAGACTTAAAATAGAAACAGGCACTACACTGTCTCCTGATACTGATGAAGAGACCACAGTTTAGCAAAATTTACTGACATTCAAAATCATAAAGCTAGTAAAGGGTGGATCTAAGACATCCAGACAGTAGTCATCCCAATACCATACAACGGTCTTTCAAGTTGAGTGTTTCTTCAAAAGTTCTTAAAATTTGGTTTTCAAAGTTTCTCCAGTTTGAAACCAGGAAGAAGCAATTACGCTGTTTAAACTGGTACTGAACCAGGTAGGGATACTTTGAAGAAGATACTAATAGAATGCACAAGTAATTCCATATGCATGGAGTATGTCTGGTTCATCTGAAGCCTTTCCTTTCTCCCCAGAACAATAATGCTTCTCTCAGCAGTGGACCCAGAGTACACAAATAATGGTACTTTATGAAACAGGAAATGTCTAGATTCCTCAGTCAGTTGGCATCAGATCATCAAATTAAATTTTGGAAAATAATTAAGTTGCTTAATGCTTTGAGAGGTTAATTTGCAATTGGCATTTTGATGGATTCCTGGGGTAAATGCAAACACACCATGGAATGGCACATAGCCCCTGCTCTGGGTTCTGCTGGGGCCTCTGGTGTTTCACTCTTCTAAGGATTGTAGTCTTCCCGTCTGTAAAATCAGTGTGACGGATTGAAGAATTCATTAGCTCTTTTAAGTTGCTGATTCTTGATTCTACGTTTAGGAAAATATATTCAGCAAAGGTTCATTCTGTGGTCGCCCTTGTGCTAAATGCCCTATCCTGTTCCTGTCCATGGCTTGTGCGAGCCGATCCCCTAACCAACCCTAACCACCTTGTGAAGCCTCAGCATCTCTCCTCTCCCAAGGAACAAAGTAAAACTCAAACAAGATCATCTTAGGATCAAAACTAGAACATGACAGGACTAGAATTCAGACTCAAAGACCAGTGTTCTTTCTACTCTAGAGCTACAAAACAAACAAAACCCCAGCATTTTAGAGAGAAAAGTGGAATAGAGCCATAAACAGAGGTAGAGGTGGGGAGTGAAGCGCGAAGGTTCCGTGTGAATGCCAGACATTTGAAATTTCTAACTGGAGCTGAATTCTAGCCATACATGAACAGAAATTGTTCATTCTTAATTATGTTCCATCTGTCACATCTAAAAATATTACTGCAAGGAGAGTTACCAAAAAAAGTGTTGATGAAAATATCGATTTCTTTTTAAACAGAAACCCATATGCCCTGTACTCTAGAAATGAGTATTTCAAAGATAAAAATAAGAAAAATTCATTCCATTCACACATAAAATAATATTAAGAAAAAAACCCATCTCAAACGGAATTTCTAGCGACCAGGTAAAACTCAATTTACTTTCATGTTTTCTTCGAATACTGACTTAGGGTTCCATTCAAGTTGTTTCTTTACATCCTTCCAAAGTTGCTGGGATTCTGTTTATAACCTAACTCCTAAGCAAACATAAAAGTGTAAGGAAGCCACACGAAATGTCAGAATTAGTATGTATCGATGTCTATAAAGTGATCATATTATAAATTCTTCATCATGCCAAATATCATAATTCACAAAAGAATATTTATTCTATTGCTTAATGCCAAAAAGTACCTTATTTATTTTTTGAGAGAACAATTGAGAGAGAGAAAAAAAAGTGTGCTGTTCTGGCACAGACAGTGAAGAAGAAAGCAAGAAGAGCTTCCTTGGCTCCTGTGGCTGCCTCCAAGGAGCCCCAGTGGCCCTTCCTTTCCCTGTGACATACCAAGGCCCTAGTTTGAGAATTACTGTAGATGCTGAACTAAGCAGTACAGCAAAACACGGGTTTCAGATGCCACACACAAAACAACTTGTTTACATTGTGTAGAGAATGTATTTTACACATTTTTAGGCTTTGGGGAAACTAGCTCTCACAAGACACGTTTATTCACACAAAACACGTTTTTCCTTAGCACGTAAATTGTATATAATCCCGCTAAATCGAAATTAAGCCTGGTCACTAGACAGACAGCCCCTGCCCAAATATACTCATATACATACAGAAGAGAAAGACAATGTATTATGTCTATCCTGTGAAAGCCTATTTGATGTTCATCTTTTACATATTTTAAGTATATGTATTAACTTCAAATTACCTATCACCCTAAAGAAGGTGGTGCTCTGAGTGTCTCAAATGAAGGCATGAATTATCTCAGGGGCTCACAAATGGATGGTGAAGATGGAGAAACAGAAATTCATGAGATTAAGGTCGTGCGCCTTCCTGCAGTCCCTACTTTAATGAAGGACTTGGAGGGAATTCGTGAGGATGCTTTCTCCTGAACTGGCAGCTGAAGGCTAGGGCTCATGACCTGGAGACCAGTTCATCTCACATGGCAGCAGATCCCATGTCCTGCGGTTCCCAGGCTGATGAATACAGAGACTCGATCGTGTCAAGAAGAATCAAACCCCCAGATTCCGTCTATTTCTTGCTCTGTTACATTCCTCTTAGGAGTCTTTCCTCAGTCTACCTCCCAGTGTCAAGGAATAACTACCACAGCTCTCAGTATGGCAGACACAACAACGCCCAATAAAGAAGACTGATACATCACTGCCACTCTTTCACGAACAAGGAAAATTTTCCAGTATCACCCCTCGCAATCACTGGGTCACTGCTAAATACGTGGCTGACAGCAGTCATGGGTCTCCCATGAGTGGCTTAGCTGAATCACCCTGGAACTAGACACAGCGTCATATTTGCTGTGTATACATCTGTGTTAGGAAGGCGGGCACAGGGACAGAATCAAGGCTTTACAAGTGAAAAAGGAGGACATGGATATCCCGTGAGTCATCCATTATCCCTCTAATTCAACAATTATATGTCTATTTTATGGACACCGCAGGAAGAAAATTTCAAAGATCACATAAATTGTAAGATAATACAGAAGACTGAAAAGAATTTGTGTATCTGCACATGGTGGCTTCCTCTGAGATCTGCTCTATGCTCCCTTGGAGGACGTCACAAATCCTCTATGCTATGAGGGATAATTCACTGGATAATTTGATGAATCATGTGCAGTCTGGGCTTACATGTTTGGGCTGGCTTCACTGTTGCCTGCCAAGGGAAACAGGGGTATTTAACAACCAATTGCAAATGAACAATGGCATGTAAATGCTCTACCCTAAACATTTCTCATGGCCTGTCACAATAGTCCCTGAAGTATGTCAGAATACAAGGTTATCCCCCCATTTCAAGTTACCTTCCCAGACTTGAAACTTCCCCACTTTGCCAAGTGCATGATCCTTTATCCTTTAGTAGGGCTCATTTTTTTATCTCAGTAAATTTAGAAAAATAAAAACTCTTTGTGCTTCAGTGAGACTTCCACTTTCGGACCCTCTCAGAAGGCCACAGTGTCCCTCCTTCACCTGGAAGCTCTTGTTCATTTTCTTTAAAGAAATGATGACATCTCTTGAGTTCCTGATCCCTGTCTTCAGTCATCTCACTAAGAGGACCCAGACCTTTCTTAAGTCTCCCTCATTCCATACGGTCTCTTTGGAAGCAAACAACAGGCCCTCATCCCTCACTGTGGAACCCTTGAGAGCCTGTGCACACCTGTCCGAGTCAGGATATAGTAAACATGAGCACATGCCATGAGCGTAGAACCCCAGGCATCCTCTCTAGAGGTCTTAAACTGTGAGCGGGAAATGCGAAGACAGTGGAAACCGTAGGAGTTCACTTTCTATCATTGAGCTCTGTTCACAGTAGCCTTCACAGAAACGCCCTGAACAGGCTGTGCAGCCGCAAGGTGCTCCCTAAGCTGGACTCTCCGAGCACCCCTGGTATCTGCCCTCCTTCAAGCTCTTGGCTTCATCTCCATCTAAGCCTTGGTCCTCACCTCTTTTCTGGAGTCTGCACCAAAAGCTGCATTTAGTTTACCCTTTGCCTTGTTTCCTTAATATATATATATATATTCTTGCCGGGTGTGGTGGCTCAAGCCTGTAATCCCAGCACTGTGGGAGGCCGAGGCAGGTGGATCACGAGGTCAAGAGATCGAGACCATCCTGGTCAACATGGTAAAACCCTGTCTCTACTAAAAATACAAAAAAGTAGCTGGGCATGGTGGCACATGCCTGTAATCCCAGCTACTCAGGAGGTTGAGGCAGGAGAATTTTCTGAACCCAGGAGGCGGAGGTTGTGGTGAGC
>NW_016107838.1:76854-88127 GCF_001604975.1 Cebus imitator
ACACACACACACACACACACACACACACACACATATATATATTGTAGTCATGGTATGATCACTTCATGTTTTGGAAGATGTGAGGTGCCTGAGAAAAGAAAGCTTTACTGCTAATCTGACAAAAAAAGGTGTCTTACATAGTGGAAACAACACAGCTTTAAAAATTGAAAGAAAAAAACTGGATTCATTGGCGCTTCCTTTACTGGTAGCATACTTCTGTATGAATTAATTAACCTCCCTGATTCTCAGCGACAGCATTTTAAAGATGGGAGAACATAAACACTGTTGATATGAAGATTAAATTACAGGGCATGTAAAGCTCTAGCAATATGTAGGACTCAAAAAATACTTTTGGGATGAATGGATAAGAAGACAAACTCCACTGCTGAGGAGGGAAAGTGGCTTATGTGTTTTAGGATGACACATAAAAAGTCACAGTGTCATTACTGTACTATCTGGCATATGTATATCAATTTGCAAAATGCTTTGCTGTGCATTGTTTCATTTAATGCCAAAGCATGTAAGAAGTCCATTTTACAGACTAGAAAAATAAGTTTATAAACATGCAATGTCTCATCCAAAGCACAGAGTATTAAGTGCTAATTCCAATAAAAAACAAATCGGGTACCCAATGGAATATTAAAATTTCCATCAAAGCACTTTATTTTTTCTCAAATTAAAATACCATGTCTTTGAAAGTCGAGGTCATTTGTATTTATATGTCATAGGCACACAGAAAATAATTAACAACTATTAGATAAATGAATCGGTCAAATAAAAATCTCAAAAAAGACTGAAATAAAACGCTGAGTAAAAAGCCTTAACCGTGGACCCAAGACATGTGGGGTCAAATCTCATCTTCACCTCCTACTCATCATTTTACCTTGGACTGGGTACCTCGCCTCATTTGTGCTTTGTCATTGGGAAAGTGCTGGTAACAGCAACATCAAATGTTTTTTTTTAGGGAATAATTAATGGCGGATTCCTGTTTAGCACTTAGAATAGGGTCTGGAACATAGTAAGGGTTCAGCTATCACTGTACTGCTAATGACAAGATATCCTAAATTTCATCATCACTGTCATTGAGGTATGTAGCAACAAGCATGCAAGGAAAAGCAAGGCTAAACAGCAAGCTTGGCTCAGGAAGTGTCTGGAAGATACCCAAGTTCAGGAGAATGCAGGGTTAATCCTGGGGAGTGTGCCCAAGATCCAGGAAGCGTGGGCACATGCAGGAGATTCCGACAGTGTGAAGTCTAGAAAGTCAAAGTGTTAGTGAAGCCAATACTACTGTGGAGAGCTAGCACATGCTAAGTGCACGGCCTCCTCCCCAGCCCTTCAGTCCTTAGGGTCCCTGGATGCAGAGGGCAAAGGGCACTCAGAAATGCACAGAGGAACCAGGAACCACTTGCCATCTCTTTGTCTGATACCTCAACTTTTCTCCCTGACCCCAAAGGCTACCTGTCTTCAAGAAGAAATCTGCAGCCCTGTGACGAGACGCTTCCCGCCGTGCTTCCTCATTATGGGCAAGCTCCTGCCCTGTCCTCTTGTGACCTGTGGCTTCAGGGCATGATAAAGCTTGTAGTTATTCCAAATCTGACCACAGATGCTCTCTGAGGTTCACTACAAAGAATGCAGAGATTTGGATGTTTGACTTGGGGTAGGAATTTGTCATAGTCCCAGCTTATTATGGGGAGAGGAGAAGCCCCACCAACTGACAGGCAGACCAAAATATTTTTTTCTTGCTGGCACTATAATCTAAAGAGCATACCTCAAGGCAGTCTTCGGTGACACTCCAAAACTTGGAGCAAATGATCAAAGACACAGACTATTGGCTTAGAATGGGTGCTGCTGCTGATAAAACCATACACAGCAGCCTTTGCCAGCCTCATGCATCAGCACATGTGCTCAGCTGAGACAAGCAAAGTGTCTTTCAAAATAACTTTAAGCAAATAATCATCTTACTGTTTGCCTTCTTGGTTTAGCTATACAGTGGCTTACATAGGAAAGTTTGTGGTCATTGTTTTGATGAATGGTACTTAGTAAATACATTTGGAATAAGATAGGAATCAGCATTGGAAGCTAAAATGGAACTCAAGATGAAAAAGAATTGAAGATTAAAAAAAGATCATGAGGGAAAAAAGATGTTATGACCTGACCAAGAAAGAAAATAAGAAAGCTCTGAAGCCTTTCCATGATATTCTCATAGCAGAACTATTAAATTTAATCTTCTGAAACTAGACAGTCAAGTTATCTGCTCACTGGAATCCCACAGGTGATATAGCTTCTAGACACCCTGGTTAGAAGGGAATATTCCCAGCACATAGGTATTAATCTTTTCCAGGTTGATTTCATTTTGTTTATAATACAATAATCCCAGGCTTAAATCTTCCGAACACACAAGAGGCTGAAAATCAAAATGCAAAATTTAAGTACAAATTATTAGTGCAACTTTCCATACACTTAACAGATTTTCCTAGCTATAATTCTTCTTACTAAACATTTTAAATTCCTGTCTTTTCAGATATTTTATATTAAGGCTAATCATTATCCAAATAAAATTATGTTTTTATAAACACAGAAAGTAACCAAGAAAAAAATGATTACTATGCACACAAGGAAAATGATATGCTGCTTCAAAAAGTCTCCTAAATCTCTCTCACCATGTACTTGAAACCAATACATGGCAAATAATTTAAATATTCTGCTGCATTCCTTAAAGGACAATGGAATGTTCAGAATAGTTACAGATTCATAATATGAGCAGAACAACATGTAGAGATTTAGTAGTTCCGTATCTGTAAATTAGCAGGTAGAAATGGAATACAGAAAGAGCTCTTCGGTGGACAGAAGCGTTTTGACATAAGATAAATCACTTCAAAGAACAGAGCGGCCGCATTTTCCTGATAGGAGCATGGCCAATTCACTAGTGAGCCTGAGATCTCATTTAAGCATGGCACATAAATGCAAGGGAGTGCACTGCGAAGGGTAAAGCCAAGTCTCCATTAATATCCCCTCTTCTTTATTCCTCCCATCATTGCTTTTAAGAGAACAAATATATTCCACAAAACAAGTGTGTTTCCAGCTTTCTGCCGTCAGTGAACAAATATGAGGCATCTTTACATAACACCAACTTGGGGACATCCACCAAGAGCCTATGTGGGAAATGCATTAAAATATGCAAGTAAAAGTCAGATACTTATGGGCTTCTCAAAACTGGAAAAGATGATCACTATTCTACTAAAGTAATTACTGAATTAATCATAAATTGTAAATCTCTCACACATAAATCACAGAATATGATGACAACGCACCCAGACTAACCAATTTGCAAATATGCAGCAAAGATGCTATCCTATCATTTGGGTCTGGGGAGCATTCATCTGGATTTGGACATAGAAACAGCTCAGAGAACTTGTTTTAGCTACCTGTGGCTAACACTGAAGCAAAATGAAAGAGGTTCGAATAATTTTCCGTGTTTAAAGAAGGTCTCAGGATGCTACAATTTCAGCCTCTGCCGGAAGAATTTGGTTGATGTGCTCTTCTCTCCGAGATCACATACGGTAACAGAAAATCCATTTGGTTCACTTTTAGATGAGATAAACATATATAAATACATACAGATAAATATACAAATATATATTTTTATTTCTAATTGGAGTAAAAATTTAAGTCCCACTAACCATACAAAGATATCTCATAAATTTGAAGTTTCTGCTTTTTAATAATGAAGCTACATAAAGCAAAAGGTTTTATATTATCTTTCATTAGCTATTTCAGAAAACAATCCTGTAATGTTACATAGATCTGTTGCTAGAGTTTTCAGAGATTAAAATATTATAACCAAATTAGCCAAACAAAAATGCCAACTTTTTTCATTGTTTAAATACACACACACACACACACACACACACCTCTCATTGTTGAATTAGTCATCAAGCAAAATCACTGATTTCAAAAGCAAAAAAAAAATTATTTTTTAATTTTAATTTTTGCTTTTGTATTTTTCTGCTTCCTACTTAATTTTTTGTTGTTGATTTTAGTATTTTCCCTTCATGTTAAAAAACACAGTTCTTTTCTGGAGATTATCTCAGACAATTAACAAAACTAAGAAGTGTTCACTTTTAGTCCCTGATAGAAATTTAGAGTACAATTACAATTTCAGGGGATTGCTCAAAAATTGAAGTATTTTTATTTTTTGAGCTAAATTCTAAAAATGTATGGTCTTTAGATTCTCAGAAGTAAGTAGTTACTTCTCTATCAAAACTTTACCTATTTATGTTTTAAGACCCCCCAAAATAATGTTATGAATATGATTATTTTAAAAAATTACTGGCCAGGCATAGTGTCTCACAGCTGTAATCCCAGCACTCTGAGAGGCGAGGCAGGCGGATCACTCTCAGGAGTTTGAGACCAGCCTATCCAACATGATGAAACCCCATCTGTACTAAAAATACAAAAATTAGCCAGGTGTGGTGGCACCACCTGTAGGCCCAACTACTTGGGAGACTGAAGCAGGAGAATTGCTTGAACCTGGCCAGGAGGCAGAGGTTGCGGTGAGCTGAAATCACACACTGTGCTCCAGCCTGGCAACAAAGTGAGACTGTCTCAGAAAAAAATATGTATTTATTGCATATATCTCTCCTTCTGTGTTGAACAGGCGTACCAAACAAGAGCTGGCTACGGGAAAATACAGATCTAATTGTGAATATTCTAAACAGAAAGTGTTTAATATTGGAAATTGCTGGAGAATTTTGAGTTAACTCAAAGAAAAAAAAGGGAACATGAGGTAACCTAGAGATTAGCAATATTAGAACGTTTCTCTGACCCACTGGCTCAGAGAGGAAAATGCTAAATAGCGTTAAGTAGAGCCTTAACACTACTTGTCTTGTACAAGTACAAAAAGAACCCCTTGAGGACTAGAGGCTGAGGGTCAAAGGCTTCCAGACACCTAACAGAGCTTACGCCATGGACAAATGTAGATGACCCACATGAAGATTTAAGTGCTCCTCATTGACTTGATTACTGTCACTGTAACCAAGAAGGGGCTTCAGGAATTAATGACTTAAACCACGTTTGCCTCAAGACCATTCTTTTCTGTGCAAGGCTTTAGTAATGCTTATAGTGTGACTAAAGCAAAGTCATGTTCGCTTTCATAAAAAAAAAATCTCACATAGCAAAGTCAAGGAGAGAAACAACTTATTGGTACATGACTTAAAAGCACGATAGCATTTTTTTTCTCAAATAAATTTTGTCATTTCTATTGTGAGGTTGAAGGACAGAGAATATGGAAGAAAAAAGGAGAAGATATAACTAATATTTATTGAGAATACAAATGAGCTAGTATTTTAGGCTTTATCATGGTATTAACTATATGTTAAATCCACTTTGTTCATAAAGCAATTGCAGCTTATCCAAATGAAATATCTGAGCAAAGGTCATTAAAATATCAGAACTGAGGCATAAGCCTACATCTAGCTAAATCCAAAGAGTGGGATATAACCCTAGCTCTGTTTCTAAAAGTGATGACCCTTCTCTGATCATTGGCTTTCCATTTTGCAAGAAGGACTTCGGATGACTAAATGGGCTTTTTCAAATCCCCAAATTCAAGATTTTATAGAAGAGCCTTTTACTGAATCACAGATGGCTTCAGAAATTCAGAGGCATTGCAAAATAGACATTTGAAAAGAGTAAGAAGCTTTAAAAAATGTTGTATCTTTCATTTTTATGGACATATGTGTTTCTATTTATGAGTATATAAGGTAAAAAGTAAATACAAATAAAAGGTAAATCTAAGCCAACTTATTTTAAGACACATTATGTGCTGTTTTCTTTCAGAGAATGATACTGCTTAACAAATAAACCCTGTAATCTGAAGAAAAAAAAGAAGAGGCAAAAGCAACTTTTTATTTTGCTTTTATTTTATTAAATATACTTAGTTTTATCTTTGTATCTGTTTAATTTATTTATTAAACCCATTTTATGATTTTGAATATGATTGGAATATGCCTAATTTTTTTAAAAAATCTTTGTTGAATCTTTTATCAGACAACAATTTGGGTATCTGTATCTAAGTTCAGACAGTTTTAATATTTACGTACTTTACATGGCTATCATAATGGAAAAACTCTGTTACTTCCAAAATGAAAGAAAGGAAATCATCAGCTATGGTTACTCTTCCATCCACATAATATGCAGAAGTCTGTATATAAAATGGAGATATTAAAGTATCATCTTATATCATGTAAGTCAGTTTTTCTGGCAGATTAGTTGAAAGATATTGCAACTTTATTTGTAGAAAATATGTTCAAAACACAGTGTTCAAAACACTCAGTTGATTAAGGTTAACATAGAAAGAAATAAATCCCTGTTGGTAACATGTACCCTTGATATGAAGTGATGAAAATGGCACTTTACCTCTGCAGTCTTCTGCCCAAAAACCTATGACTCCAGTCTAATCATGAAAAAAATAAACACTCAGACAAATCTCAATTGAGGGGCATGTATAAAATACCTGGCCAGTTGTCTTTGTCTGTTCAGACTGCTCTAACAAAATGCCTTAGACTGAGTAACTTTTAAACAACAGCAATGTGTTTCATACAGTTCTAGAGGCTGCAAAGTCCAAGATCAATGCACAAGCAGACTGTGTGTTTGGTGAGTACTTGCTCTTTTTTTCACAGATGACATTATCTTATTGTATTCTCCCATAGTGGGAGTCACAAGGCAGCTCTCTGGGACTTCTTTTATAACAGCATTTATAGCTAATCACGTCCCAAAGTGATTAGAGATCATTTACCTCCTAACACTCACTATCACACTGAGGATGGGGACTGTTTCAAGGTATGAATTTGGGGACTTTGGGAGTAGGCACAAACATTTAGAACGTAGCAGCAGAATTCTTCAAAACTGCCAAGGTCATCAAAAACAAATAAGTCTGAGAAACTATGATGGCCAGAAGAATTTTAAAGAGAAATAACAATTAAATGAAATGTGTTATTTTTGATGAAATTCTGGAAAATAAAGAATATTATGTAAAAACTAGGAAATTATTTTAAAAGTAGGGACTTAATATAGCAATACTCATTCACTAATTATAACAAATGTACTATGCTAATGTAAGATGTTAATGATATATAGAACTAGGTACAGGATATTTGGAAACCCTCTGTACTATTTTAGCAATTTTTCTAAAATTGTTCCAAATTATACAATTATTTAATTTAATTCCTCATTCTGGAGATTTGAAATTTATTTTCAATGTGTTATTTTTTTCAATCTATAAATATAAAAAGCATTTAGTATGAATATACTTATATAATTTTCTGAAATACAAATCATGAAAAAAGATGGAAATATTTTCAAAAAGTCTTCAAACTAATACTCCTTCCATAGCGTGAGTTTCCCCTCTCAAAAGGAGCGCTGGCTGTGGGTTCCTACTGGTACGTGAAATAAAAAGAAATTATCTAGGCAGTTAGTGAGGATAAAACAATCCTCGGTAAGGTTTTCCTTTTAATAAAAAGCAGCCCCCAAATCATTTCTCTTCGAACAAAGAGCAGCGTGAAAATCCAAGCTGCAGACACAGAAAAGCAAGCCCGAAGCTTGCACAGGTGAATACCGGCAGCTGTGCTAACAGAAAGAGGGGCCAGGCATATTCAACATGGAGATTCCATCTTCCTTTTCTTTGTCAACCAAGTTTACAGTAAAGGAACAGGCCACAAGGCGGGCCAGGGAGAGAACCCATCTGCATAATAAAAGATTAGGGTGGGGTGGCAAGCTTCTTCCTGCGCTATGTAAATGACACACATGGTCCAACCAATCTTTTGGGCCCTGTGTAAATCAGACACCACCTCCTTACCTAGTCCACGAAACCCTGCATTTCACCACTGAACCAGAAGACCCACTCAGGAGGCCCTCCCTCTCTGTAGGAGAGAGAGCTTTTTTCTTTCTTTTGCCTATTAAACCTCTGCTCTTAAACTCACTCCCTGTGTATCTGTGTCCTTGATTTCATTGGTGTGAGGCAAGGAACCTTGGAAATTACCCCAAATGATGCCGCTTCAGTGTTAGAGCTCTGCCTGTCTTGGAAGCGCACTGATGTCTGTAGCTTGATGGGTTGTTTTTTATTGCTGGTTATGTGTGTGTGCCTTGTTGGTACTTTTTTTATATACAGATTTTGTGTAGGATTTTTTTTACTCTTTTTGTCATTTTGGGTGGGTTGGTTTGATTATAATTAGATAATTAACAAACCAACTTTACCAGAAAAAGATAAGTTAAAATATGTTACAATGTTAATTGCCATCCACCTCTTACAATTGAGAAAGTCTCCCTTCTTTCCTCCGATTTCCACAGCCATCTGATCTCAAAGAGTTATGGGTCTCTCCCTCAGGAAATACATCAGTGGAAGACTGCACTTCAGCAAGAGTGAGAAAAGACGTGTATATTTCAGTTTTCTTTTGTTTTTCTGTTATTTTAATCATAAAGATAGAATTCACATTTTATACCATTCTCCTGAATGCTCAAAACTCTTTTGCCTATTAGTTTCCCTGACAAAATGCAAAGTGAACATTAAATCACCAGGTACATTTACAGATTAGTTGATTGTTTTGTAGAAAAGCAACTTTCCGGAAAGCTCATGACATTCACAGGGAACTATCTCATAAAGGAAGTGACAAGTAAATCAATGCTAACTTAATGTGAATATAAGATCTTAAGACAGTAAGGTCACTATTTAACTTTCTTTTTTTAAAATATTTCTTCTTTTGTTAGTAACCACTGGGAAAATATACATAGCGATAGCCTCTCATGCATGCTTCTGAAAATGTTTGCGTAATAATGCTATTTGATAGTCTATTTTAAATGCAATAAAACCATGAAGTTAAAAGAATCCTTTCCATTTTTCTCTGTAAAACGTGTTGTTTTCTATCATTCTTTTATAGTAAGAATTTTTTTATAAGTTTTCTTACATAAAATACCCATGGTGGCATGAAAGAGAAACTAAATTTTACCCAAATAAAAAAAAAATGTCTTATCTGTATTACTGTTTTTTGAGATTTGCTGATTGTATGTGTGAGGTAGTTGGCCTTGATTAGAGCTATTAGTATAGGGTTCCCTTTTGAGAAAAGACTTAGGAAATCCAAATGCACTAGTAGAAATGCAAACACATTTTCATTTACTAATTGCTGCAATCAAGGCAAAACCATTAAATTTCACATAGTATAAACAAAAATTGTGAACTGACTAGTCATCTACAAAGACATTAGACTATATTCCCTACTTAAGTATTTTAGAACTTTACTGTGATCTTGTTAATGGCTGTTTTTCTACAGTATTCATATTTGTTTATAAGGAAGCTGAGGATTTTAAAGGAAGGCAAAGCACTTAGAAAAATAAACACTAAAGGTAACACCTAGAACAGAAGACATGCATTGCATTAATAGGTCAGATACAGAGGACCTTGGATTGCTCACTGTATTTGCAACTTGAATCAGTGAACGAACAGAAGAAACAAGGCAAGTGTTTGCGAAAGCTCTATGGGGAACAGTAGGATGTCCAGCTTGATGAAAGAGTAAATCTTGCAATTCTCAAAGGCACAGCAGAATTCACTGTATGACCTAATAGAGTAGAAAGATGAACTATGCCTAATGTTAACTAAAAAGATAAACAAGAATTTCCTTGCCATCTTAAAACTAAAAATTTAAGAAGGAAAACAGTTCTATACTAACCTCATTATTAAATAAATCAGTCAGTGAAACATATTTAAACCAAGTACATGGGGGGTCCTGGGGGTTTCCTGGGGTTGGAAAGCTTGACTCAGAGAATCTGACAATGCAAATTCTGCAGTCTTCTAGGATGAGTAGGTGAGGAGAGGCAATACTATGACTAACTGTCCAAGGAAGGAGAATTTGGGTTGATAACTGACTGCAGTAGAATGCACATTTTGGTAGAATGACTTCAGTAGAAGCCACAAAAAAAATGAGTCTTTTTTTTGCCTCTGTTATTTTAAATCACATGTGTTATGACAAAGTCATCTTAGATTAGAGAGGTATGAGAAGACATTGGAAATACAGCAAATACTGTGAGGAATATGTCTGTTCTTTTAGGCTTGAGTCACTCAGGAGAATTTAGATGTAAACAAATTGATCTGAAATCCTGTAAACATTTCTAAATCATGTACTTGTCTGTTATGATCACTTAACAATGTAACTTGCTAATTTGGTAAATAGTAATTTACCCAGTGGTTTTGTACCTGTTACTCTATAATTACTATAATCGTTAATAATTTCTTTATTGAGGGCATACTATATGCCAAGTATATTGCTAAGCACTTTAAGTGTTACTCATTTAATTATAAAATTCCATGAGGTAGGAATTTTTTTAAACTAATCAACTTTTCAGGTAAGTATAAAGGACCAGAGAGATAGGATAATGTGTGGAGTGCCAAACAGCAGGTCAGTGGCTCTCTTTTATTCTGTTATTATTAAATGCTGAATGTGACCCAATAAACTAATTCCATGATCCACTAATTTGATTCCATGTTTGCAAAATCCTGCCCTAGTCAACATGCTTGATTAAAGAGATGTTCACAGTTTGGGAAATGCTTCTGCATACCGTTATCTTGTTGTAGTCTCACAATGCCTCTTAGAAGGAGACAAAATAGATAGTAAAAGCTAAAAGCTGAATGAGGCGATCAGGGCCTCCTAGCTGGTATATTACAGAACTGGGACTGACACCCAGGACTCTGATTCAATTCTCACTTTCTCCTCTGTATCTCTACCACTTCCACACTGAACCAAGCCATGATCTTCCCTTACCTGGATATTACAGTAGCCTCAAGCTGGACTCCCTGCCTGTTTCCCTCCCTCCATTTTCAACAGAGCAGTCACATTGATGCCTACAAAATCTACGTCAAGTCACACCATTTCTCAGCTCAGATCCCTCCAGCTGATGCAAGAATCGCATGTCTAGAAGGCCCTCATGAACTGGCACAGACAGACTGACAGACACACACGTACAGCCACACAGACATGCATTCATTCACATATATCCACAAAAATATACACACTCACATACATGCACAAATATATATCCATATACACATGCACATATATGCACATAAGAAACAAATACACATATGCACATATATACACACAACTTCATACACATGCCCACACACACACCCTGCCCTTTAATTTATTTGGTTACTTTTGGAATGGACCGGAATAGCTTATTTTTAGCAGAGAAGTCATTGTATCACTGCATTTTAAATTATTCTTGCATCT
>NW_016107838.1:88532-162154 GCF_001604975.1 Cebus imitator
AAAAAAAAAAAAAAAAAAAAAAAAAAAAAAAAAAAGGAAGTATTTAAATGGTAAAGTAATTGAATGGTAACTAATAAGTCATCATAACATACTGTGAGACTGAGGGGTATGAGGAATGATTCCTAAAATACAATGCACAAGAACACCCACTGAATGCAGGAAGAAAATGTTAAAACTTATATTCTGTATTTTTCCAAATAAAATAATTTTTTATAACATCTTCTGTAATGTTGTTGGTGGCTCCACTTGGTCTTGTTAGGCAGACACATTTAGTGGTTAGGAATGAGGTGTCCCGAGGGCAAGAGTTGGAATTCTACCATCGTAAGAGGATGATGGGGGCACCTGCGTCACTGGTCCCCTTCTAGGTACTGTAACATGCTTTCATTTGCACAGGGTCTTGGCCCCTCTGTTCTAGTGTCCTTCCACAGCAAGCTGGCACCTATGTTAGAGCCTAGGTGCAGTCTCTGTCCAGATTCCATCTGGAAAGTTCTCCCTTCGGCATCAGCACAGTTCCCTCATTCAGCTCCTCCAGGTCTGTACACAGACGTCTGTCACCATCCTGCAGCCACAGCTCACTTCCCACCTTCCCCCTCTTTCTTTTTCCCTGTAACACCCGACAATGTCCGACAAACTCTGCTTCTTCCTCCCTTGTCCGTTTCTCCCCACTCAGAAAGTGTAACAGAGGAATAGGATGTGTCTGTTCACTGTGCCCATCTCACAGTGGCTCTCAAAAACAGCAAAAAATTGTTTGCAAGAATGAATGAAGCCACGTTTTATGCGTGGTAAATTCGTAAAAACAAACATTATCATTTTTCTTTTTACCCTGTCTGGCTTATGGGTGCACTTTTTTTTTTTTTTTTGAGTCGGAGTTTCACTCTTGTTACCCAGGCTGGAGTGCAATGGCGTGATCTCGGCTCACCGCAGCCTCTGCCTCCCGGGTTCAGGCAATTCTCCTGCCTCAGCCTCCTGAGTAGCTGGGATTACAGGCATGCACCACCATGCCCACCTAATTTTTTGTACTTTTAGTAGACACGGGGTTTCACCATGTTGACCAGGATGGTCTCGATCTCTTGACCTCGTGATCCACCCGCCTCGGCCTGCCAAACTGCTGGGATTACAGGCGTGAGCCACCGCGCCCGGCCGGGCATACTTTTTAAATTGTTCTTTCACCATATTTAAGAGCCTTATTAATATATATAATTGATAACATATTTAAATGATAAAAAGAAATAGTGTTCTGTGCCTCGTTCCAACCTTAGCGTACCCTGACTGGGACATCTCCTAAGATAGACACTGATGACTCCCTGAATCCACATATTCCTGCTGAGAATCCACAGGGATAGTTTGAAATACCATGCTTTGCTTTCCGGCCTTCTAAACTTTCTCCAAATGTCTCCTTGTGAAACTCTTTTCTGCTCTGCAATCTCCCTTTCCTCCCCACTCCCTCACTGCCCCGATGCCTGTTTTACTAGTTTTCCCACCAAGAAGAGCAGTGCACTCTTAGTCAAACAGAAATGCTCCTGATTGATGGGGAAACATACGGAATTAAATCACCAGCATTAGAATTCCAGGACTTGGAAGGAAATACACCGCTGCAATGACAAACAAGAATGGGCAGCTTCACATCTTGCTCTTTCACATATCTGTTCATTCGTCCGTTCAGATGCGTCCACACTGGCGGGCTCGTTAAACTGTCCAGTAATGCTCAGCTCCCACCATCAAGAATCTGCAGCCTGACCATAAGGAAGACCACGTACTTATGATAGAGATGTCTTGAAAACCTTTGAAACGCTCCATCATGCTAACAAAAGTGCTATCCTAACTTTCAGTTTCAAAGGTATTTCTGCTGATTAATTACCAGTGGAGATCCCTCAGGGATGTCCTCCGGTGACATGAGACTTTTTTTTTTTCCCTTTTCTCTAAGAAGGGGTACAGCTGCTGCCTGAAGAGAAAGGAAATTTGGTAACTAACAAGGCTGAAATAATCAAGTAGGGGCAGTGCCCAGGTCAATGATGGGGAGAGACTAGGAATGAACTCCAGTCCACTAGGGCACAAATCCCACACTGCAATAAGTAAGGCCAGAAAGAGGAAATACAAGGAAAGAAGAGGGGGCCAGGGTTGGGGAAGGGGAGGGGAAAAGGTTATGAAAGGTAGGGATATTTATGTGTCAGGAAAAACTTGCTGAGGTTAAGAACCAGGACTGACCTCTCTTGGAATTGTCTAGCCTGCCGTAAACCAGTTTGGAACTAAACACATTTTTCTAAAGATATCAGGGTCAGAGAGAAACAATCTCAAGATGTCTGAATTTGAGGAAGCCAAATAAACTTATAACGTTTTAGAAGGCTCTCATTCTTTGCTTGAACTGTCATGGGTATCCATAAGTATTTGGGGATTAATATTTAATTTTTAAAGTTGATCTCAGTTAGTGTTCATGAACATAAATAAATCAGTTAGTACTACTTCTAGTTTTTAATAATAACATGATTTGGCTCTCACGATCATATTTATAGGCAAAGATATATATACACACTCATATATATCATGTCTACGTACACAGGCATGTATATTATCATTAATAACATACAAATTATTTTCTTTGAGATGGAGTTTCACTTTGTTGTCCAGGCTGGAGTGCCGTGGTACCATCTTGTCTAACTGCAAACACCACCTCCCAGATTCAAGCCATTCTCCAGCCCCAACCTTCCAAGCAGCTAGGACTACAGGCATGCGCAGCCACATCCAGGTAATTTTAGTAGAGACAGAGTTTCACTATGCTGGCCAGGCTGGTCTCGAACAACTGACGTCAAGTGAGCAACCCACCTCAGCCTCCCAAAGTAAGCCACAGGGGTGAGCCACTGTGCCATGATTAATGACATATATGACTTTAATATAAAAACTCAACAATGATATGAAGTATAATTATTTATTGTAGAAAATACATATTCAATTACATATTCATGGTGACTTTAAGTTTGCCCACCAAAAAATAGTTTTCAGAGAATTCAAGGTTTACCTGTACATAATCAGGTTTTTCATTAAATGTCACAGCCTTGAAGGTATCTGTCTCTCCCACTCAAATCTGCTTTCCCTAGTGTATGCTCTCCTAACACTGTATTTTTATTATCTGTACTTATTACAATTTTTGGCCATTGTATCATAAGAATATTCCCTCACAAGATATTACTTACCATGGTTGAGCTCAATGGCTCATACCAATAATCCCAGCACTTTGGGAAGTGGAGGCAAGTAGATCACTTGAGGTCAGGAGTTTCAAACCAGCCTGGCCAACGTGGTGAAATCCCGTCTCTACAAAAGATACAAAAATTAGCCAAGTGTGGTGGTGCATGCCTGTAGTCCCAGCTACTTGGGAGGCTGAGGCAGGAGAATTGCTTGAACCCAGGAGGCAGAGGTAGCAGTGAGCGGAGATCATGCCACTGCACTCCGGCCTGGGCGACAGAGCGAATTTCCTCACCCGGGAAACTGTCCCAGCTCTGAGCAAACCCTACCCTTTCTCGGGGAAGCATCTTTGGTCTCCAGCTATTTAGACCCAGTATTTTCCTGAGTTGTCTTCAGAAGGCATCTCCCTCTCTACTTAATAACCTGTCTTGACTCCACAGCTACGTTTCCTGGGCCCCAGTGATTTGAAAGATTTCTACTGCACCCACCTTCCCAAATACCTCCCTTCCAATTTTAAACCAAGTCCCTGCAAATATGCCGTGTTGTCTCAACGACACCTGTTTGCCACATAACTCAAGATAACCTACGGCACCCTTTCCACCATGTCCCTTCTGTCTCCCTATTGCCAGTGTTTCTTTTTTTCTTCATCTTCAAAACATAAAGCAAACTAAACTCTGCCAGGATCCCGGTTGCGTCATCATCGCTTTGCCCTTACCCCTCAATGCTGTCTGAATAATGGTCTTCTCCACCGGCCACTGTGTTCAAAGATTCAGAATGACACTGAGGGAATATTCCCATCTTAGGTCACAGCAGAGCCGAGTTCCCATCATACCCTTCCCGGGCAGATGTGTGCTCTTGGGCGATTCATCTGCTGTCTTCAAGCTTCACTCTTGTTTCTAAAATCTGAATAACACTGTCTGCTGATAAGAAGCTATAGGGAAAAGATGAGCTAGAAGACCTCTGCAAAAGCATTATAAACCACTTCAAAGCACTATTAAAATAGCAAGTCGTTTTATTGCGGCAGCATTTGTAGAAGCAAAAACAAAGTAAAGATAAGCTTTATGCAGCCTAAAGTACAATCAATTTTTTTTTCAAATGCAGGATCAATTCGAACAAAGAAATGAAATTATGAAGACTCTAAAGAGCCAGAACGGTGTAGTTGCAGATCGCCGTTCCAGCCCGACTACCCACCGTGGTTTTAGGTTCACTTGTCAGCAAAGAGAAATGGTCGCTTCTGTCTTTAAATCATCTCTGCAGCTGTCACCCATGCTTTCTCGGGCCTCACAAATTAATAGTGCTATTAGTGACTTCATATTGTATTTCTCCGATTCTTTTCTCCCCACACTGTTGCCAAGTGTCTCACACTCTTTAGAGTTACAGAATCATGCTTGAGAAGTCCTTGGGGCATTTTATGTTTTCCCAGGTCCTCTTACATCACGCTTTGTCTTGCAGTGTCATTTTTACCTGTTGTCCGTCAAGAATTCAGCCTGTAGTTCAAAGAGAATCCATCTTCTCTGCCTGCAAATCCATTAGGATTTTCACAGTATTGTTACATCTCAGCCAGAGCAAGCTGATCTTCATTCTGTGGCTGACATCTGTGAACGGACTGGAAGCTTCCTGGGACTCGTCTTTCATGAGTTCCACAGCCTCTGAGCATATGCCACCACGACTGTACCTCTCCATGGCCACCACGGATGTCACTGCAAAGCACTGTGCATCTGGAGGAACAGTGTCTTGGCTTCAACTCCCACCAGCAGAGCTGAAGAAACCTCACAGCTTCTCTGGAAAACAGCCTTATGTCTTTTTGGGGAGGAGCGGTGGAGTATTTAAAAGATGCATTTGCAGAGGTGTTTCAGAGGCCTTCCTCAGGGGAATCTGGTCCTCCCTTCCATCCACAGACTCTGCTTTTGTGACTGAGATCTTGGACCTGGTGAGGATGTATGACTTTTCTTTGGAAGACTGACATCAGCCTTCTACTTGCCGGCTTTCTCTCTTTCTCTCTTTAAACTATAGGTGCTAAACAACACCCACATTGTCTGGGTTCCATCTCTCCTCGGGAAGCACCACGCTTTCCAACCACAGTCACTGAGCCCAATGTCTCACACCCTGATTGCCACTGGCACCTCACTGCCCACTGTACTAACTGTGACCACGTTGCCTCCAAAAGTTAAGTTCTGTCCTTGGCCTTGGCCATTCGGGAGTCCCATCACTGTTATTAGGGGATCATGCTCTGCTGCACCAGCTACCCCTCTCCCATGTGGCCTGCAGAAAAATCACTGGGAGGCTACTGCCAACTCTGCAACCGCTACATTCCCTGATGCCTCAGGGCAGAGTGTGTCTCTGAGGGGGAGGGTACATTTGTTGAATCACTGTGGAAAGCAGCATGGTTATTTCTCAAAGAGCTAGCAGCAGAACTCCTATTCAATCAAACAATCCCATTACTAAGTATGTATCCAAACAAATGTCAATCATACTACCATAAAGATACATGCACAAGAATGTTCACTGCAGCACTATTCACAATAGCAAGACAGAGAATCCACCTAAATGCCCATCAATGACACATTGAATAAAGAAAATGTGGTACATATACACCATGGAATACTAGGCAGCCATAAACAAGAATGAGATCATGTATTTTGCAGGAACATGGATGGAGCTGGAGGCTATCATCCTTAGCAAACTAACACAGGAACAGAACGCCAAATACCACACATTCTCACAAGTGGGAACTAAATGAATAAGAACTTATGAACACAAAGAAGGAAACAACAGACACTGGGGTCTGCTTAAGGGGGGAGGGTGGGAGGTGGGAGAGGAGCAGAAAAGGTGGCTCCTGGGTGTTGAGCTTCATACCTGAGTGATGAAATAATCTGTAGAACAAACCCCCATGACATGTGATTACCTATGTAACAAACCACCACATGTACCCCTGAACGTAAAATAAAAGTTAAATAA
This sequence comes from Cebus imitator, assembly GCF_001604975.1. Lineage (NCBI taxonomy): Eukaryota > Metazoa > Chordata > Mammalia > Primates > Cebidae > Cebus > Cebus imitator. The sequence continues at coordinate 94,668 of NW_016107838.1, forward strand.
AAGAGATAAGGGCATGTCCTTTGGACTCCCCCGGAGTTCTCCGATTTTGTACGGTAGCTCCCTTTTATCCACAGCTTTGCTTTCTACAGCTTCAGTTACCCACTCTCAACTGTGGTCAGAAAATATTAAATGTAAAGTTCCAGCAAGAAACAGTCCATAAGTTTTCAATTATTTGCAGTTCTAAGCAGTGTAATAAATCTCACACTGGCCCACTCTATCCTGGAGGGACATGGATTGTCCCTTTGCCCAGCAGATTCACCCTGTAGATGTTCCTACCCTTTAGCCACTTAGCAGCCATCGGGATTACCAGGATGGCCATCACAGTATCAGTGTTTGTGTTAGATTCACCCTTATTGGACTTAATAATGGTCCCAAAGAATGACAATGGTGACAATGCTGGCTACACCTGCAGATGTGGCCAGCCACCCAAGAGCCATTCATAGCTCCTTTCTCCTTCCTTCATCTGTCACAGGAGATAGGAGGCTCAATAGGCGCCTCTCAGGCACCACACAGTCCAATGAGAACTCTGATAAAAACACCTTTCCTTCCCCGAATAAAACATCAAGCCTCATGAGAAATCATTTGACCCTTGATTCTTCCTCCCTCCTGGAACACAGAAGACAATGACATTCCAGAGAAACAATGTCTATCACCTCACCCTGGAAACGAAAATCACCTGCTAAGCAAGGTGGAGCCAGACGACAGGGTGAGTCTGGACTTTGACACAGGCTGAGTACAAGAAAACCTTGGATCCCTGAGCCCAGGGATTAATGAACAAAGCCAAAGCCCTTAGGGTTTAGGCTGAGCCATAGCTGGATTCTGACAGTGCAGCCCCAGCTAGGGTCTCCTGCTACATGAAGTAGAAGAGTATTGAAATCGGGCATCATGGAGCACTACCAAACAGGTCTTCCCAAGCTTGGCAGAGCATTAAGATCACACAAAGGGTTTATTAATCTACTGTTGCTTGGGTGCCTCACAGATCCCGATCTCTGGGTGGAGGAGCAGGCACTGGAAGAATAACAGCAATGGAGTTCAAAGGGAAAGAAGATATGATCTGTGCCTTAAAAGAGTTTACAGTTGTGTGTGTGTGTGTGTGTGCGCGCGCGTGCGTGTGTGTGGATATAAGTTAAAATACACTGTGAAAAATGGCATCAGAAAGACAACTGCAGAATGTTTTGAGAGTGCACAGGAGGGAATAGTGAATCGTCGGCTGCGTCAGGCTGTGCTTCTCGACCTGACACCACTGCACTGGTCTTCAGAGCCGAGCACACTGTTGCCAGGCCAAGCAACGACCGTGTGTCCCAGCACGTACATGTAAAAGCCCTTGGCACATTTGAAGAAAAGTAAGCTTTTAAGGATAATGTTCCCTTGCATCACACTTTTCCTCTTCACCTCCTGTTTTTGTCACCTCCCCTCCTCCCACCGCCAACCGAGTCAGGCGACCGCTTAGACTTTCAAGTCCTCAGGGGCACAAGATTTGTCTTTGATTTGCCAGCACCCTCCTCACCTGCTGTCTCCACCCAGCAGAGGTACCTGCGTACCTGGATTGAGTCGATGCTGATGGGCAGAGGAGGTATATTTAATAAACTGGTCCTCTTATCTCTAAAAGTAAGAGCTCTGAAGAAAGAAAGTGTGCTGAGCAGCATGTTAATTTGTTTCAGGTTTTTGTGCAGCCTTCTCCTTTCCTTTTTGACTAGCATAGCACAACAATCATCCCCCATGCACCAGGAAGGTAATTAGCCTCCTTCCCTGTCTCCATGGGATTCCTGGGTGCAGCAGAGGTCCCACACGTGCCTGGAGTCAGTGGAAATGAAAAGAGGGAAGAAACATGGTCAACTGTTCGAGGATACAAACCTTAACACAAGAACAGAAAATCAAACACTGCATGTTCTAATAAGTGGGTGTTGAACAATGAGAACACATGGACACAGAGAGGGGAGCATCACACACTGGGGTCTGTTGAGGGGGGCTAGGGGAGAGACAGTGGAAGGTGGGGAAGGTGGGGAGGGATAACATGGGGAGAAATGCCAGATATAGGTGATGGAGGCAGCAAACCACCTTGTCATGTATGCACCTATACAACAATCCTGCATGATTTGCACATGTACCCCAGAACCTAAAGTACAATTAAAAAAAAATACAGGAAATTCAAACCAAGGTAGGGAAAAAACAGAAAAAGCACCCTGGAAATTATCCTTGCATTTGTTCAGTAAATGTTAATTGGGCTCCTCCAATGCACTGGGTACTGTTCTAAGCTAAGGAGAAGGCAGCAGAGAGTGAAGAATCCCAAGTACCCTGCCCTTAGAAGCATCTATTCTTCTGAGCAAAGGAGCCCAAAAACCAAACCATAACATACCATGTGTAGTGTCATTCGCTGGAAGAGATAGTGGATAGAAGAGGAGCCATGGAGAATGGTGGGGAGTGCAGGAACGAGAAAGCCCTGCTGTTCTTGATGGGATCATCCAGGAAGTCTTGCTAAAAACATCACATTTGAACAGAGACCTAGAGAATGGGACCGAGGAAGTCCTGTGACCTTTTGGGGAGAAAGGAGTCCATTTGGGCTGACAAGACAGTGAGCAGAGATGGGAGTCTGCTTAGTGTGTTCAAGGGGCCGCAAAGAGCCCAGTGTGTTTGGAACCAAATGAGCCAGGGGGAGAGACCTGTGCAATAAAGTGCATGGGAAGAAGGGCCATTTCATTAGGGGCCTCACAGGCCACCACAGGACCTCTTCCTTCTCCTCAGAGTGAAATGAGAAGTTGTTCAAAGATTTTGAGCCCAGCTATGTGTTTTAATTCACTGACACAGGATTACTCTACGTGCAATTGCAGAAAATATTTTAAACAAGGAGCAGTTGACTTTTTCAAATGTTGCTGAATAGCAGTAGACAATTAAATGTAGCACTCAAGATGTTCCTGGTGACCTTGTCAAGAGCCATTTAAGTGGAGAAGAGAGGTGAGTGGATGCCTGGCGTCAGTGCCAAGGAAAGTAGGAAGAAAAGGACTGGAGTTTGTAGGGTCCTGAAAAGACACACAAGAGAAGTTCCTATAGAGAGACACGGAGAAACGAGGCAGCAGCTGGACAAGATGTGGAAGCTGGAGAAGGAATGTGTATATATATTCACACACATGATATCTATATATCTATATATCATGTGTGTATATATGCAGTATATAAACATAGTATGTATACATGTTATATAACATATATTTTATTATATACATATTGTGTAGAGACACATATTTTATATATGTACATATTACACACATAGAATATATACATATATTAAGATGGAACAACATGTAAAATTTTATATGATTGCTGAACCATTTCTGACAGGTAAGGTACAAACACCAGCCAATTGGCTGCCTCCTTGAAGATGTAAACTTTTATTCTAATATCATCAACGTGGACAGGCACAAATAGAATATTATCATCCTGAGAAGGCCGCAGTATCTGAGCAGCCTCATTACATATTCTGTACTAGCTCCAAGGACTATTCCGTATGGCTGTATTAGATGCTGCTTCACAGATACCAGCAATTATATAATTGCTGTGTCCTAGCAATTATATAATGACTCATGATGTCTTTGTCCACCTTTCCCATCGCACTAAGCTTCCCAGGGGTGGGAACTGTGCCAGCTTCATTAACCCACCATCCCAGTGTCTAGCACAGCCACCAAGCCACCACTGTGTAGTACACATTTGTTTAAAATTGATAAATCAGTACTTGAGAGTGGCAGCAGAGCTAGGAACATCAAAAAATCTTCATGATTTGAACTGACTGATCTTAGAGGACCATCAGTCACGGCAATTAGGCCAAAATTTATCCAGACTTGAAGCCAAGGGCTCTCAGGCTTCAAAGGACTTGTTAAAGTAGGTAAGTACTTGTTATCGAGATCCAGTCTAAATAATTCTATGTTTCCCTATGGCAAGAGCTGAAGTCTTGGAGAATAGAGAAAGAAATTCTGTGAAGAGTCATCTCAGGCCGTGATCCCATTCAGACAAAGAAAATGTGTTCTCCATACCCATATGCTTGATAGAGTCAAAATCTGAACCCACAGGCAATCAGTCTGACAATAAAAACGTACGCACCAAAGCAGGCAGAAATAAAGGACTGTGGTAAGAGAAGGACCTTTGGATACCCCTCAAATATTTACACATTTAGTTAACAGGAAAAATTAAAAAAACTTTCCAGAGAATTCAACTCAGTGAGATTCTGGGGTTTTCTTCAAACACTTATTAATTGGTAGGTAGGACAAACAAGATGAGGTCTTTGGGGCATATTCTTAATAGGATTCCACTGAGAGTGAGAGAAAGCTAAACTGTTAGTAAAAAAGGAACAAACACAAATGAGATTTTTTACAGTTTAAGAAGAGAAGAACCTAAAGAGGGTCTTGGGAAGCAGAGTGGCGGCACCACACATGGAGAGCCAGGAGACTTTTCGGAGGATAGCTGGCCAATGGGATCCCTGGAAATGAGAGTTGGAGACACAGCCTACATGCTAATATGTTATTAGGAGGTGCAATCCCAGGGTGGCAAAGTACGGGAGAATTGTAGTGAGGTGGGAAAAAATGAGAGGCAGAGATACTGGGTTGCATAATTAAACTACCTACTATTTCGTAAGAGAGAAAAAGATGCTCATAGGTGTTCAGCCCCACAATTCATCTAGGACATGCCTTAGAGAAACAGCATGCTGCCAAACAGTGCCTTGAATGGAGAGATGGAAAGAAATTTTATCTGCCAGATTGCTCCCATCCCCAATCCTTTATCGATCAATATGTGTCTCAATCGAAGTTAAATCTCCTGTACGTGCTAATACCTAAGAAGCTCAGCAGCCCCAGGGCAAGACAGATCAACATCCAGTACGATGGTGTTTCATCAAGGAGATGGTGGAAGAAGGCAAAGTTTCCAGCCAGAAATGCAACTCCTTTTCATTATTTATTTTGTCTGTATTTTCAATAGAGCAGAAACTCAGGCTGGTTACCTGTTTGTCATGGCCTGCTATTTCTTCTGGAGGGTGTATTTCTGCACTAAGAACCTTTGATCCTAGCCTACAAAAGCCTACGTTTAACTGGAAAGTGCAACTGGGAGCCAGAATTCCAGAAGTGGGTCACTGGGAGCTGTCATAGAGGGGCTACTCCCTTGAGCTATGTATTCTAAACAATGGGACACACACCATATTCAGCAATGGGTTCCATGCCCTCACTGAGGACTTATTTCAGAGGAGAGGGCTTCACCCCTGCAAGGCATTGCCCTGAAGACAACCATTAGCTGAGTATTCTGTCTGATTAACAGCTCCTCTGTAGCGAGACACACAGTAGGACTGATGGATTCCATGCCCAGAAACCCAACGTGACGTCTGCTTGGCCTTAAAAGGAGTCTGTTGCTCTGGGGCAATGACATATTACATATTCCATTGATGGAGAAAGCTTTCTACAGCCCTTGGGGTGGTGGTACTTTCAGGCAGAATGCTGTCACTGAGGGCAATTCAACATCTAAAATACAGGACAATTCTGGGAAACACGAACTGCTGCTCCAGCCAAGGGGGAGTGTGCTATGTAATTGACCCACCGTGAAGAGGCTGGAAGGTCTCTGAGAAATGAAGAGCTGCCCAGGCTAAGCATTGAATTCTGCCACCAGAACGATGGGCTGTATAATTACCGAATTTGCGGAGAGAAACCCATGCTCAGGTTGGGATGTCAGAGTAAAATACTATAGGCTACCTTAAACAGTAGAAATTTATTTTCTCATCTATTGATGAGAAACCTACTGCTCTTCCCATTGGAAATATTTCCCTTTTCTACTGCCTTTCAAAATTATCCCTAAGCTTTTTATAAGTTCCCTTGTAGGAATAGACACCAAGTGTTCAGTGTTCTCTCGTGCTCTCTCTCTCCCCCCTCACTTTCTCTCTCTCCTCCTCCCTCTCTCCCTCCCTCTCTGTCCCTGTCCCCATCTCTCTGCCATGTGAGGACATAGTGAGAAGGCAACTGTCTACAAACCAAGAAAAAACCCTGCAATAAACCAAATGTTTGTGTCCCCCACCAAATTCATATGCTGAAACCAAATCCCCACTGTGATAGTGATAGACAGTGAGGCTTTGGGGTGCTGTTAGATCACCATGGTGGATCCCTCATGAATGAATTTTATGCCCTTACAAAAGATACCCAATAGAGCTTCCTGGTCCTTTCTTCTGTATGAGTAAAAAGACAGCCATCTGTGAGCCAAGAAGCAGGCCCTCAGCAAACACTCAACATGGCAGCATTTTAACCTTGGAATTCTCAAGCCCACAAAACTATGAAAAGCCAACTTCTGTTGTTCATAAGCCACCCAGTCTACGGTACCTTTGTTACAGCGGCCCAAATGAACTAAGATAGAGCCCTCACCAGGAACCAAATCTGTTGATTCCTTGATCCTGGACTTCTATTCTCCAGAACGATGAGAAAATAAATTTCTACTGTTTAAGGTAGCCTATAGTATTTTACTCTGACATCCCAACCTGAGATAGAATTCACCACTTGCTGTTCACAAGATCCAATTAGGATGATGTCACCAACACCGCAGACCAGCAAGATGTTCTACGGAATGTCAAGGTGGCCAGGTTTTCTGTGGAATTGATTACCAAGCTGTACTACTCTCCTTGACATGTAAAGACAAATGGCTTTTTATTATCCCTATTGAATGGCATAGAGAAGGAAACATTCTCGAGTTTAATCACTGCACACCAAGCCTGGAGGCTGTTTATCTGCTCCAGTGAAAATATCCCATCTGGTTGTCAGCACACCCACTGAGATCTGTGTCTGAGCATTCCTCAGTTTAGGGTACTCTACCGTCATCTTCCAGGATACCTGTTAATTTTGCAGAGGCAAAATTGAATGAAAATCCATTGAATGAAGATGGATAGGAACCTACATGGCTCAGTTCTTCAAATTTACAATGGTGGCTCTTGTTTCTTCTGTTCCTCTGGGAATATGATAGTGCTTCTGATTTTTTTCCTTGGGAGGTGAAGGACTTGCACTTTTATACCTTCTGCCTTGGGGCCTTTTCCTCCATTGGTCAGGGAAGCAAAGTAAAAGTTATTTCAGTCTCTAATTATCTCTCTTCCAAATTTGCATTTTGGACAGATACATAACCCCAGGCAAGTGCACAGAATCAGTGGATCCACTGTAAGAAAATTCCTTACTGTAAGAAAAAAAATGTTCCTTTTTCACCTTGCTTCTACATGCCACCATTCTGTCTGTAGGATGATTATGGCATTCAGATATCCTGACTTCAGTGGCAGCTCAGACATGTGTCTAGCAATCCTCCAAATCCGATGATCTCCCACCCCTACTGTAGAGATTCCCTGGAAGGTGTCTGTAATTGTCTTTCTGGAAGTATAGGAAAAAAAGAGAGCCTTGGGGAAACATTGCAGCGGTTTTCCTCAAGGGGACCTGGCCTCTTCTTCACAGAGCTCATTGGCCATGTTGGCATAGGTAAACTGGGTTAGAGATGGCACTTTTCCACTGCAGCAGCAGACTTCAATTTCTGCTTGACAGCTCTTAATTTTTTTCTGAATATACAAGTAGAACAACACTTTAGTCAGCAGTTTATCTAGTAATTAAAAGCATCATTTTCTTTCAGCCATTGCCTCAGGTCCCTGTGGATGGAAGCATCTGATTGTCATTCCAGCCTGTATCCTGCCATGGTAGGACCTTGCATCTGATGGATGAGTGCTGCTCCTGGTCTCTCATTCAATAACCCCACCATTGCCATTGCTATTAGGAAACCCAGTTAAATGGTGGTATCTCTCATCCCAGAATCACTGCATCCACCGTAAGATGGAAAATCACCATTTCAACTTGGCTTCTCTGATCCCCATGCACCACCAGTCCTGAGCTATGGAGGACATGAGTGACCAAGCTTTCTCTTGGGGTGCTCTTGACCCTTCAACAGTACATGCTTTCTAATCTTAGTGAGAAGGTGGCCCTCCAGGGTCTTCTGGGGAACATTGTCAGCAGTGGGTTCTCAATTGTACATAATAAACCTCTCACATTACAGTCTCCCTGAGCTTCCTGACACCCTCCTCAGTAGAATACCAGAGAAGTTCTGACACCTGCCTCTTTCCGTAGGGCATAAGGAAGTCCAGGCTAGAGGGAGTCATGCCAGTGAATGCTTAATAACTGCCCAGGTGTCTCTCACAAATTATTAGATCCTGAGTCAAAAGTGCATGCCCCTCTCTCCTCTCCCATATTCAATCCTGTGTCCTCTTCCTCTAGAGGAAAACTGTCAAGTTCTAATCCCACCTTTGTTCTCACAAAGCCTGTCCACACCTATCAGCCAGGTCCCACAGAACCTTTGAAAGCCTGTGTCTTTCTGGGGAAGTGACTGAATGTCCTTGCCTGAAATCAGTGGTGGTGGTGGTGGGAACAACTCTTGAGGAAGAAAAACATTATCATGTGATGTCACTTCCTTAAGTGATGTCATCACACATTCTACAGGAATGATGAGGCTGTTTCCTTCCGGGAACTTAAAGGATCTGCTTCAGTCAACAAAAGCCATTTAGGGTTCAAAACTCTCTGGTTCATCCCTCAAATGACACGACCTCATAGTGCAACAATCTTTCTGAAAGACCTGACTTGGGCCTAAAGATCTTTCACATCTGTGTGGTTAGTTTCCTTTCATATCCTTTAGTCTTGTATCAGACCCCAGGTCTGATTTTCAGTGCAGTGTGTCCTGTGGCTTTAGGAGGTCATGCACTCCTTCAAAGGTGAGATGAGAGTTTTCTGGCCTTCAGGACACATCTCAAGTTCATAATTAAATGGCATGATCTTGTTACCTTTTTATAATGGCTTTAATGTCTTTTAAGTAAGCAACTCCACTTCACAAATCATACAATCATTGCTGCTTGCAAGCCTCATTAAGTGTGGCAGATACTTACTCTTCCACTTCCTGTCATCCCAGTTAACCTCAGGTGAAAGGTGAGCCACATTGCCACAGCACACGCAGAGTTCCCCCACACCACTTACCACGAGCACTGCTTTCAGAAGGCGGGAAATCCAACCACAGAGTCCCTTGTTTAAGGGCCTGCCATCTAGAACCACTTAGGCAAATTTCCCCAGGAAAGGGAGCCTAAAGCAAAGTGTAAAAGCTCATACTTTATTCTCAGGTACAGTCTATGGGAGTGAATGCGGGAGAGTGCTTCTTGGTGCCTGACCAAGCTGCCCAGTGCTCTCCAAGAAACACCGTTCATCACTTAGGCTTGTCAGATATTTTCAGATGAACTTGACAGAAACACCATGCCCCTGGATAATCCAGAGGAAAGGGGGAAAGAGAGGGAATTTATCTGCTGGTCTCTCCTTTCTCCTTCATCCTGCTGATCCAATTCTACCAAGTGGAAATTCAGCTTCCCACACACACTTTCACATTGTATCACCTGAGTCACTGAGCATCTGCTGAGGAAGCCTGATCTCTTCTCCTGCGACATGTACATTATCAGAGACAGGAAGTGGAAGGAGAAGCCAGGGAACCTTGCCATTGGCCTCAGGAGATGGGGTCACATTTGCCCACATGAATTCGGCAGAAGCTGTGTTGGGACTAAGTCCAAAGGCTCAGGAAAGCCATGAGATGATCCAAATAGAGGATGTTGTCCTAGAGAGCTTGTCTAGTAAGTATGGAAAGGTAGTATTTTTCAGAATGGGGTTATGTAGTGCCTCGTATTTTATCATCCATTGTCACACAATGTGATGTGATACTGCCTCTATCCTCCATCACCATGGATCCTCTGGAAAGGTCTAAGAGGGTAAAATCACTGCAGGTAGAGTAATATTAACTGACAAAGGCAAAGGAAGTGTTTCCACACCGAAGACAGTGTGAGGCGGAGGGATAAGAACAGAGGAAGGACCTGAGTCAGGCTAAAAGTTTGGAGGCTGAGACTCAGAATGTGAAGCTTGCATGAGAATATAAATCTGTGGGAAATCAGAAAATTTGGAGCCTGCTTTAGACTTAATGGACACTGAAAGACGGAGGACTCAACCCACTTTTAGTTTCACTTTAAAGGGCACATGATACCAATACCAATTTCACATGGTTTCCACGTAGCAGTTTGTTTAGGTCACAGGACAAGGACTTAGTAAACTTGACCCATGTAGTGACAATAGCAGTGACCAGGAAAAGTTTATTCTCACCTGGTCTCAATTATGCCAAACACATTGTAAGGGAATGGCTGTAGACAACAGTCAGACCTTCCTCTTCTGTCTGCGACTCTAGTTCTGATCCACTAAGAATTATGGCAATCACATTTAAATTAAAAAAAAAAAAAAAGAAACTTTAAAAGTCGGTTTGCTATCTGAGCCTGATCACAACCTCTCTAGGTCTCATTAAGCTTCTAATCATGCTGGCTGATAATATAACTTCTTCCACGGCACACTACGCTATAGGTTTCTGGATTCGAATTAACTGGTTCTGTTGAATGAATGCACAATTACTTCATCAGCTTCATTAGTATAAATTAGATGGTGTTTTAATTTATTCATTGGGATCCATATAGGCATTAGAAAGTGTGATTGAAGTTTAAGTGAAGAGAAAGAAAATACATATAACACTTAAAGACTTTTCCTATATTGAAATGGATGAAATTCTGTAAAATGAAACAATTTTAATAAACCTCATGAATATGCTGACCTCATTTCTGATGGAAGCCCATAGAATTTTGATGGGAAAAGGCTTTGAGGGTTGCAATTAAGGTAAATGTGCCTTGAGTTAGGAAGTCTCTTTTGGTTCAAGTCCACTGGCTAGATATTGATGGCTTTCATTTGTATTGGCACCAGACACTACCTTCTAATTAAAGTAAAGAAGTTCTCCTTGCCTAACACTCCCTGGCATATTTGGCTTAGATATTATGCTTTAAATGTTCAAGAGCATTCTGGGCTTCTTAATTACTTTTCCTTGCATTATGGCCCACTTTGAAGTAGGCAGAGTAGTGCGGCCGGAGTTTAACTATGCTTCTTATAATGCTTCCCCCTCGGCGATCGTTGCGAAATCACTAAGGCAGGCTGGCAGCATTCTTTGTCTAAATTCTTGGGGAAAGTTTCAAAAATTTAATTAAGCTTTATGATTTTTATATTTAATACCTCCCCTTTTATTATATGCATAGAGGTGCCTTTGAGAAGATTTTTATTCATGGAGATTGGTTTGGAATAACTTTCTCTTTTAGGTTTTAGAAAAATTTGGTGGGGTGATCAGTGAAGACTAAACAAGATCAGCTGGGTCCTAGGTTTGACAAAGACCTATGTTTTCCTCCGTGCTGGATTTTGTTGTCTTAAAGTATGTCTTATGGTTGACTGAAAAACTTTCATCTGAGACTTACATGGTTTTCTAAATCTCTGGAACATTCTAGATCCAAGCATAAATTACTACTATAAATTTCCTTACAGAGCATGGAAAGCATGGGATGGTGACAGACCTAGCAGCCTGAACACAAGTGTGATCAGCTCTTGGATGGTGGTGCTGTGGCAGGCAACTACCCACTACTCACGTGGTCAGAGTTTCTCTGACTTCAGTAGACTTCTTTTGCCTATTTGAAAAATGGGCATGTCTCTGAAAATGAATGATTACATTTACGTATTACCTGAGAATTTTAAAAATCCAGATTTCAAATTTCATGGACAGGTTCTAGGTTTAATCAAGTTTTCTATAAATTTGAAAATATTCTTGAGTTGTGTCTTGGATATAACAAAGCCGTAATCATGTTTTTTGAGCTTGTAATCTCTATGAAAACAAGCAAAAAGAATGTTGCAAAATAATTAGAAAATAGGACAGTAATTTAGGCTAGTCCCTGTTTTATATTGAAATCTGAATGTATTTATTGAATCTAACAGCTCAGCATCAATACTCTGAACCTTAAAGTACTTATAGGAGTCTAGAATTTGGAAAAGTTCCATGTCACTGAAATATTTCCTAGAGCAGATGTTTAAATATCATTTAAATAAAATATTAATGTATAAATATGTAGTATAGTGTGTCATTTCTTCAGTTATTTAAATGGCCATTATCCATCTCTACCTTGATCACAGCAAATAAAAAATAGTAAGAAAACTTCTTAATAGTTAAAACTGATGTTATAAAAATCTATGTACTCAAATTCATATACTTTGCTGTTTGTGAGTTGCTATTTATAAGTTTTGATCTGGCAGCCTAACAGACATAACTATATATATATATATATATATATATATATATATATATACACACACACACACACACACACACACACACACATATTTATACACATATTTTATAGGTTTGATCTGACAGCCTAACAGATATAATAATATATTTAATAAAAGACCAAAATCTTTATCTTTGCCATGTGGTTTGAGGATGTTAGTCTCATGGAATCTTATAATAGCAATTTCCCCTAATTTTCAAACATATGACAATTTCCCCTAATCTTCAAACATATGACATTTCCCCTAATCTTTAAAAGCACTATTACAACAAAGTTAACACAGACTCGGTTGTAAAGGTTAGCCTAGACCATTATGTAACACACAAACAAGTATGGAGGATGCATCTAGGCTCTGGGAATTTATCACAAACAACAGTGCTTAATTCTTTGGGGAACATGTTCCAGTCACTACTGCTGCATAATAAAAATCCCAACTATAGTAGTATGAGAACAGCAACCATTTTATTATGCACACTGATTCTGTGGTTTGGAAATTCAGAGAGGGCCCAGCAACAGTGCTTGCATCTGTTCTACAACGTTAGAAACCTCAGCTGGGAAAACCCAGTGACTGAGGGTGATGCAGCCGCTGGGACCAGCACTCTCAAACTCTTGTTCCATCATGTGGCATTCAACGTCACAGAATTTTCAGACGGGAAATGAAACGTCGCCTTTGATGGAGCAATGGCAAGAACATATTGTCAAAAAGCAAATGGAATGGAAATATTTTTGTGGCCATCTTTGGAAAATACAATTTGTGACAGCCTGTGAAACCTTGAGTAGATTTGCTTCCTTGATCAATCTTGAAGTTTTTTTTAGAATACAGAAAACTGTATGTGCCAACATGCACCCCACTCCCATGCTCCCAGCAACATGTAGACAGGAGGCGAGTTTTCACTGGTGCAGGTAAGTCACTCCTCCCAGGGTCACTCAGGAAACTAATATGCCCAGAAACCCAACAGAAAACCCTCTCCTACAAGCATTAGCAGAACAGCTAGCCAAGACCCAGTGATGTCAGATGAATTACTTTACTTGTCCATGCCTCCCCCCGTCATCCATAAAACAGGGGTAAGTTACATACAGAGTAATGATAAAAAGATTGGAAAGGTTGCTTTGAAAAGTGTCTGACAATTATTAAATATACGAGGCATTTTACTTAGAACCCTAAATACCATCAATGTGTTACTGAGGAAGGAGACCCAAGCATCTGGGATTCCCTCCCCCTCTGTCACCCACTGTGCAGCTCAATAGAACAGAGAGCAGGCCAGCTGGTGCCTCCTGAATCTCCTTACCGAAAATAACATGCTTGGTCTTGGGGAAACTCTCTGAATGACACTATTTTTACTTAAAACACGATCAAACCAGAAACCTTTTCACATGTGAGTCCTAAAACTGTAAAACAGAACCCTTTCATATGTGATTCCTGAAACTGTAAACCAAAACCTTTTCACATGTGAGTCCTAAAACTAGAAACCTAAGATTCTTCCGCGTGTAACATCTAAAGCATAAGCCCATATGAAGGCAGAACCTTCCTTTGTTAGATGAGCTGGGTTTTTCACAAATTACTGCCTGGTCTCCGGGCCGAATAAACTCCTCCCTCCTTTATTCGGTGTTGGACAGATCCATTTCCAGCGGCCGCTCCTGCTACATTACATCCTGATAGTTGTTCTCAAGTCACTCCTGAAATCCCTGTGCACAGTCTTCCTAACAGAACTGGAACAACAATGCACTTCTGATGTGCATCTCGGTGACAAACAGGCGGCACTAGAACGAGGAAGAGGTCGGATAAAGGAGATTGCCACATTCAACCCAACAGATCACTCCAGCAAACATCTCCTGCTGCAACCTGGACTCAATAGCTAAAATCTGTTTTTCAAAATATCTTTGTATGCCTAAATGACCTGGAGGCAAAATAAGGGATCTCCTCGGGGGACACAAAGAAAAGTTCAGGAACCTACAGAGACAAGAAAGCACCGGAGCCAGGGTTTCCCTGAGTGTATCTGATGCCTGCTGGTCACTGAAAGTCTGGATTTCAATGATATGCATAAACCTGAGCTATCAGCAGGACGGGCAATGGAGACACAAAGACACTGAAGGGGGATATTCTCAGTAGATGTAGAAAAATAGAAGAACCAGGTTTATTTGTTATCTGTGCTTCACACAACAGACATTAGGGATTGTGCATATCTCAAATTCATCTTTGCATAAAGAAGAAAAAGTAAAATCTCTAATAATTCCCACCTGTGAGCCCACACTGATATTACATGCCCCTCACAAAAAGGGTGAAAGTATAATTTAATGTGATACCAAGTGATACACTATCAGGCACCTAGCAGCAACAAACCTTTCCTGCCGAATTTCATCTTAAAACCAGGTGCCACAGAATTTTGCTTCTGATATGGATGAGGAATTTCCTAAGAAAATGACTTGTCTCCAGACAGCAACTGTAAACTCTAGACAAAATACAGCCATCCCTCCCCAACACAAAAAAACAACAACAACAATAAAACACTTTGAGTGCTGTGCAGACCATACAACAGTTGGCAAATATTTAGATATTTTAGGGAAATTGGAACTTAAAAGAGGCCATCAGCAAGGATTGAATTTCTCACTTTTGTAGCTGTGTCTCTGACCACAGGCACAGTCATGCAGGCGGCAGAGATGGCAAAGATTGTGTTGCAAATTCTGTCCTATTTGTTGTTAAAAGCACCAGGAAGAGGAGCCTGGGGCCTCCAAGTCTGCAGAAAGGAGAGACACGTCAAATGAACATCAAAGTGTTCCGAGCATAAAATCTGCTTAATTCTCCAGTGTCTCCTTGAACCTCCCTGTGCTGTGCGAACTGAGGTCTGAGCAGCTAGCTAGCTGCAGCATGCAAGACAGTTTGCAATTTGAGTATAGCCTATTTTATTGTCTCTTATTCTGACAGTCTTACAAATTTTTCTTACAAAGAGTATCAGAACCAATCTCTTTACTACACAGAAATCACACTGTCCAGAATACAACCTACACCTACTTAACACATATGAATCCAGGAAAATATTTTCAATATATTCTGAGGAGGAAAAGATAAGCAACTCTGATGTTCTGGATACTGGAATTATCAGGGTAAGATTTTTAAATAGCTATTATCATAATGTTCAGTGGGGCAAAAGGAAGTAACTCATAATGAATAAAAAGGTAGAAAATCTCAACAAAGAGATAGAATATGGACATGTATCTATACACACACAAATGTACATTTTAAGCTGAAAACAGATGCTATCTGAATGTTTTAAAAAACATTACTGAATAGGTCTAAGAGTAACTGGAAATGACAATGAAAAAGTCAGCAGATTTGAAGATGGATAAATATAATTATGTATTCTAAATAATACTGTATTTTTTTTTAATAAAAGAACCTCAGAAACTTGTGATGAGAATAAAAATTTCCATTTAAGAACAATTAGAGAAGCAGAGATAGAGAATAAGACAGAAGAAAAATTCATCAGTTATGGCTTGAAACTTCCCAATTCAGTGGCATATATTTATAGGTTCAACATCTCAGCAAACCCCAAATAACATAAATACAAACTAATCACTTACAAGGCACACAAAAGAAACTGCTGAAGATGAAAGATAAAACCCTGAAAGCAGCCAGAAGAAAAACATAGGCGGACAATGATCACGTTACTAGGGTTTCTCCCCAAAATCCTCGAGGCCAGAAGACAACAAAAGCATTCTTCTTATGGTGCTAAAGAACAGTAACAACCCGGAATTCCATGCCTTGCAAAACTATCTTTTTTAAAATGAAGGTGACACATTTTCACGTAAAAACTGCCTAGGAGAATATATCCCACCAGATCTTCCCCACAAGAAATGCTAAAATAAGTTTTCTAAGTTGAAGAATGACAATGGAAAATCAAATTTTCAGGAATGAGTAAAGATCATTGAAAGTTATAATGGAGGAAGTTATAAAATATAAAATTAGAAGGATATTATGCTAAATATATTAACCTATGTCTATATATTTTATTAATACAAAGGACTATATATATTAATGTATATTGTATATGCTATAAACATATAAAATGTTATTTGTACCCTTAAATATTTAAATACATATACCTGTTAAAGAAAAATTTTAATACTGTTGTGAGGCTTTAATGTTTATAAACGCAACTGCATAATGAATGATGAAAAATTATGTTTAATGGCACACTATACAGAAAACAGATAAAACAAATAGAAAACAAACAATGCAAATGCACACCTAAATCAATCTATATAAACCACATCACTGAATATTAATTTTGCATTATACACCCAGTGTTTCAATTAGAAGACTAAGAGGGTCGCACTGGTTATGAAAAGCAAAAGCCAATTATATGATGCCTGTAAAAAATTTCACTTTTAATTTCAAAAGCCATATTGGTTGAATGTAAATACATTTTTTAAAAAGACATATTATGGAAAGAGTAAGCATAAAGAAGCTGGAGTGGATTTATTAGGCTTGGATGAAATGGACTATAGAAAAGGTAGTATTACCAAATATCAATGGGTCAGCATTCATAATGATAATGTCGTCAATTAGAATGACATCGTCACAACCATAAATTTGTGTGCATATAAGAGATCCTCAAACTATGTAAGGAACAAACTGACAGGAAGTGATACAGGATTCCATGGTGATAGAGATTTTAATCTCCTCTAAGCAGTTTATAGAAAAGTTAGGTAATTCAGTAAATACACAGAAGATATGAAAATCACTGCTAGCCACATTGACCTACAACGTGTAAATTATTAAACCTAAGAATTGCAGAATAAACATTTTAAGTGTGTACAGTGCATTCACAAATGGGCCATATGATCAGTTTTAGTAAATTTTAACAAGTAAAATTATACCCAGTATGTTCATAGGCAGCTACAGAATTAAAACAGATATACTAACAATAAGATATATGGGAAAACCCCAATTCCTTGATTATTAACAATACTCTTTGAACTAATCCATGGGTCAAAGAAGAAATTACCTCCCCCAAAATTTAATTAAATGGATACTAAATTCACACTTATATTAATATTCATGTGAAACAATAAAGCAGTACTCAGAGGAAAATTCATAGTTGTAAAATATTTTATTACAAAGAAAAGTCTTAAGTTAATATCCTCTGATTCTACTTCAAGGAAAATGGAAAAATTAACACAAAGTAAGGAGAAAAAATACATATGAAGAGCAGATACCAATAACATAGAAAACGGAGAAACAGAAAATAGTCAATCTGGTTATAGGAAATAATTAACAAAATTGGTATACAACTGGTAAAACTGAGGAAGAAAAATTAAATATTGAAAAAAGTAACATTCTCACCACTGCTCATACAAAAATCAAGAGTATCAAGAAGCTATTTTAACAACTTTATGGCAACAAACTCATTCTCTTGGATGAAATGAATAAATTCCTTTAAACTTGTCATGAAAGTAAAAGAAAATTAGCATGATTCAGCACAAAAATAAAAGAAAACCTATTGAAGAAATTGAATCAATTTTTAAAAATTTACCCATAAGAAAAATGTCAATCCCAGGTAGTTCCATTGGTGAATTCTATTAAACATTCAATGAATAAAAAACTTTTTTATATATACTCTTTCACAAAATTTTCTGTTTTGTTGGAAAATTCCCCAACTTGTTTTGTGAGGCTACCAGTGCCCTGGTATCAAAAACACACAAAGACATTAGAAGGAGGGGAAAAATAATGTTACATCTCAGTATCCCTTGGGTTTACAGAAGTAAAAATCTGTCATAAATATAAGTAAATAGAATACAATATATAAAGCAGATAATACAAAAAACAGGGTTTTTTTTCTAGCAATTTGAGCTTGCTTGACATTTAACCATCAATCAAGCTGACTTCCAAATTCAGCCAAGATAAAACAACAGGGACTGTATTTATCCACCAGTCACAGTGAATTAGGAAACTGTACAGAATTACAGATATTGACAAAAGAAAGGACTCTAATGTCAGAGGGAAGGAAATTATCAAGGTGAATCACACATGTTCACCAATTTACTGTCTGGGAGGCAGTTTCCAGATTACAGTGAACACAGGAAAACACAGACACAGTCAACTGGTTTCCATGGTAAGACATTTATTGAAGTTTAGGAAGAGAGGAAAGAGCTAGGATTTGCAGAGAACTGTCAGAAAAAAACTCTGGATATGCACAGATGGTTCTCTTGAGTCTTTGGCTGAGAACTGATGTGCACATGTAAGGAGAAAATATCTTAAATGGGGAAAGAACTATAAGAAAGGATTCTGTTTACAATCTCTAGAACTCCCATCAGACTCCAACCATAATGGAGGACTCCATAACATTTTGAATAGAGTCTTTAGGATAAATGAGAAGAGTTCCTTAGAGGGATATTTATTGCCTTGCTAGAGACAAATTCACCTTAGTCTGAAGGTTTCCCTGGACCTAACCTATAAAAGCTTAAAAACAAGTCTTCAAAGGATTCTACATAAATTAATTGCATGCCAAAGCAAACTTCAACCACATATTAGTAAAACATAAATATAACAAATATAACAAACAACATAAAATTCTCCAGACCTAGCATTCAATCAAAATTTACAAGACATTCAAAGATGCAGAATCACATAACTCATAGAAAGGAGTAAATTTAGTCCATAGAAAGAAACCCATAAATGGCAGGGATGACAGATCAGCAGTGGACAAAAACTAGCAATTAGAAATAGGCTCCATATGTTCAAGAAGCTTCAGAAAAATTCAAGTATGGTAAGGAAGCAAATAAAAAAAAATAAAAGAACTGAATAGAAGTTTTAGATGAGAAAAAATACAGTATCAGAAGTGAAAACCATACTGAGTGGAGTGGACAGCAGATCAGAGCCTCCAGAAGAAATGACCAGTAAATTGAAAGACATAGCAAAAAAGTATTCAAAGTATAGGGGAAAAAAGATTTTAGAAATAATAAACAGGTCATCAGTCACTTGTAGGACAACAGAATATAGTTCAATATACATATAATTCAAAGACAAGAGACAAAGAAAATTTTTGAAAAATAATACCATTTTTTCTCCAGTTTGATTGAAACTATCAATCCAAAATTCTAGCAGCTCACCAAATCTCAAGCAGAATAAGTATAAGGAAAACCATGCAAGGCAATCATAATTATATTGCAGAGAACCAGTGATAAAGAGAAAAACTCTACAAGCATCCAACAAAGTTCAGTGGATGGTAGGTATATTACACATTCAATGGAAGAAACAAAATCAAGTGTGAGTGATCACTCGTCAGAAACCACAAGACTTTCAGGGTAAAACCGTGTAAAGGAAAATTAACTGTTAAGTTAGAGTTCTCTGACAAATTGACTATCTTTCAAAATGAAAGCAAAATAATGTTTTCAGTCCCCCAAAAAGCTGCAATAATTAATCACCAGCATCTCTGCACTGAAATAGGGGTAAAATGAGGTTCCTCGCACAAGAAGAAAATTGTACACACAGACAGGCACACATGTATCACAGGGTGTTTGATATTTACATATATATTTATATATACATATAATATTCTTTCCCTTTTCTGTGTCTTTAGAGAATAAGTAAGATTTCTAGCTATTACAGCATGATGAGGTTGGTAACTATCCTCCATCCATACACACACACACACACACACACACACACATACAAACACTTCATAGCATTTTTCAGAATTATCACATTCTAGGCTCTGGAAATTGATAAAAGGTAAACAAACTGAGATGTTTTTATTCAGGAGCTGGCAGAGCTTTGGTTTAGAAAAGTAGAAATCTGGGGGCTTCTTGCCTGGGTCTTTTCTCATTTCCCCAAATTCATTTTAAGAGTATAATATTTAATCAGGCAGAGCTGGTAACAAAGACCAGAGGACGCAAACTTTACTTGAGATGGTCAGTGAATACGCATAGCAGCATCAGTAAAATTATCAACCCCTGTGAGCAATGCATGGGGAAACCTTGCAGTTCAGCTAGCCTGATTTCTATTTTAGTCACAACAGTGAAGGACAACCAGAATAAATTTAACAGGGAGAATTTGGACATCAGAGAGCCGCTGAAGCTCTCCACAAACCCCTAGCTGTCTGGGAAATAATGTGCATACTGCAGGAGCTAACTGGGAATTTCCAGTGGAAAGTAAAAGGGGAGAAAACTTTGAATACATGTAATGTGCTCCCCCACCTACTTTTCTCACACACATACACATCCACCTGCAGAGACTGGAAATGTATGGCACTGAGATGTTCCAGCACAAGCTCTGCCAGAACCATTCACTCACCACTAAGCTACACTGTCACAGGGTCAAGCCCTAGAAGATAGACTAAAAAATAAAAACAAGAATTCAAAAACAGCACAGGCTTCAGCAACTCAAACAACATGGAAGACAGAGCCTTAAGTCCAAGAACATTTCAAAAAAAATGTAATGGGAAAAATTCTGAACTCAGAGCTCCTGCAATATAATAACTAAAATAACTAGTTGTTAGAAACAGAAAATATAACCAAGGACGCAAAAGTAAGAAAAAAAAACTCACTAAAAATTAACTCAGAATGGTCCCAGATACTGGATTTACCAGATAATGGTTTAAAGCAACTATACACATATATTCAAATAATGAAAGAAAAGTATGTTTAAACAATTACCAAAAAAAGTGATAATGACTCAACAAAAAGAGAACCTCAATTAAAAAATAGAAACCTATCAAATCTATGGAAATACTAGCATTCCATAGTTTTTCAAAGGTGAAAATTTTACTAGAGGAACTCAACAGATTTCAGATGACAGAAGAAAAGATAAATGAACTTGCAGGTAGATCAGGAGAAATTATTCAATTTAAAAATCAAAAAGAAAAAATGAAAAAAGGAAATAAACACAGGCTCATAGCAGCATGGTTAAGCACCAAGCACATCAAGGAATACCAGGCATACATGTGATAAAGACAGGTAGGAAAAGGGGAAAGTAAAAAATATTTGAAGAAATAAAGGCTGAAAACTTCCCAAATTAGATGATAGACATTAATGTATATGTCTAAAAAACTCAACACATTCCAAGTAGTATAAACACAGAGATTCACATGTAGGCACTTCATAGTCAAATTGCCAAAAGCCAATGACAAGATGAAACATTGAAAACATCAAGACAAAAACTACTTACTGCATAAAAGATAACAAATGTATTACTAATGGCTGACTTCTCATTAGGAATAGGGTAGGCAGGAATGCTATGGAAAGTCATAATCGACACACTGATAGAGGAAAAAAAAACACTGTGCACCAAAAAGCTCATATCCAGCAAGACTATCATTCAAAGTGAAAGTGAAACCTGCCTGCTGGCCAAGATGAAGTAATAAGAGAATGGATTTACAATCCAGACCAAATAATTAACTTCAAAGGGATCTAATGTATGAATTAGTATTTTCAAGACATTGGGCATCAGGAGACAGAGGACAGGGATTCTGCAGAGATGGCAAATGATGCAGGTATGCCCTCTGATTTCCCCAGCTTATTGCCTGAAGTTAGATTCCAGGCTGTGGCACAAAGAAGTGAACCCCAGGCAGAACCTGGTGGACTCTGTGGGAATTCAGGGAGGGTAAAGAATATGGAGTGTTGAGGGAAGACCACCAGAGACGATCAAGGCACAGAGAGATTCCCAGAGAACTGAAGAAATTAGTCTTGAGGCTTAAAATGAGTTCTTATTAGTCCAGATGTTAAAGAAAGTATATGAAGCCAAGAAAATAATCTCCCAAAGGGATCAAAGGAAACACTCCTCTTAGCTCACATAGAACCAGGAATAATCCTGCTTTCAAAGGCACAGCAGAAAACATCATAATTCACAGGACATCAGGAACAGTAATCAGAATGGTTATGCCTCAGTAATAAGGCAAAATTAGTCATAAAGCAAATGCTGCTCTGCTAAGTCCCAGCAAAGCTTAAAGCAACACCCAAAAGTATAAAGAGCTTTCCAAGTAATTTAACTGTATCCCAAGAATAAGCTAAGATTATTTATAGGAATAAAATGTCCAGCACCTCAAAAGGTAAAATGCACAACTGGCATACAAGTTAAAACTACTAGGCACGCATAGAAGCCAAAAAATGTAACCGATAATGAAAAGTCAATAAATTAAAATCAACTGAGACACGACACATTAATACATTTTTACAACTGTCTTCCTTGTATTGAAAGAGCTAGAAGGATGGCTGAACAGATTAAGTGGAGGCAAGAGAGACAGTAAACAATTTAATCAATCAAACTTCTATAAATGAAAACTATAGCACGGAGAACAAAAACACACTACATGAATTAATTGCAGTTTAGATTGCAAAATGAAAGATTAATTAACTTGTAAGCATTTTAATAATAGCTCCATTTTGTCAAATAGAGAGAAAGGAGACTAAAGAATAAAAATATTTGTGAGAAATGAGATAAAGAGCTTAATATACGTTTAACTGGGGTTTCTGAAGGAGAAGAGATAGAAAGGTTGGCAGAAAGCACATATGAAGAATTACTGACTAAAATTTTTTTTCAAATTTAATGAAAACTATAAACTTTCAGATCCAAGGAGGCCAATGAACTCCAAATGCAAAAAATATGAATAAAACCCAATTAAAATTAAACTGCTTTAAAATAGTGATGAATCTCTTAAAATCCACCAAGGTAACAAGACATAGGAGAAAAAAAACAAGGATAACATCAGATTTCTCCTTAGAAACCATGTAAACAACAAAGGAATATCTTTAATGTGTGAAAGTAAAAAAAAAATAGAATTCTATATTCAGAATAAAAGTTAAAATGAGAACAAAAATTATGAAGTTAAAATAATCTATAAAATTATAAACAGAAAGTGAAATAAAAGCTGGTTATTTAGTAGAAGCAGTGAAATAAATAAACCTCCATACAAAACTTATAAAAAGAGAAAATAAGGAATTTTAATTTTAGGAAAGAAAAAGAATGGTATTAATATATATTTTGTAGATATGTAATGGAAAGTAATAAAATATTACCAAAAAAATTATGACAATAAAATTGACAACACAGATGGAATGGACTAAATCCTTGAAAGACACAAACTTTCAAAACTCACACAAGAAGCAAAAGATATCAATTGTTCTATCTCTAATAAATTGAATTATTAAAAACTTGTTCAGAAAGAAGACTGTGTCTGTAAATTTCACCAAGCATTCAAAAAAGAAATGTTAATTATACAAAAAAAACCTACCAGGGTTAATAAATAAATGGGTTCCTCAACATTGCAGGATAAAAGATCAACATATAAAATCAACTTAGTTTTATGTGCTAACAATAAGGAATTAGAAATTACAATTTAAAAATTAATTTGCAATAACATCAAAAATTAAACATTGAGGAGAAATCTGACAAAAGATTTATATGCTAAAGTCAATAAGACACTGCTGACAGGAATTAAAGAGTATCTAAATAAATGGAGACATACATCATATTCATGGTTCAAAAACCTCAGTGTTGCTAAGATCTAGTCTTAGTTCTGGTTACTATAATAAAATACCACAGACATATTGTCTTAAACAAAAGGGATTTATTACCTCATGGCTTTGGAGGCTCGAAGTCTGACATCAGAATGCCAGCACTCGTTCCTAGAGAGGGCATTTTTTTCCCTCTGCCTTACAGAAAGCCTCCTTCATGCTGGGTCCTCATATGTCAAGAGAGAAATGGTAAGCTATTTGGTATCTTTTGTCCTGAGAAAACTAATCCCATCATGTGGGCCTCACCGCTATGAACTTCACTGTATCTAATTAACTCTCAAAGGCCTCATCTCTAAATATCATCACACTGGGAATTAAGACTTCAACATAAACATTTTGGAGGAACACAGAATATGTCTATTCAGTCCATAAGAGACATGACTTTTTATCAGATATGTAAGTTGAATACTATGGAAATCAAAATCTCAATGGGCTTTGTGTAAAAACTGACTATTGTATAACGAAATTCACAGTGAAATGCAAACAACATAGAAGAGTTAAGAAATTATTTTGAAGAAGTGGAACAAAGTTGGAAAATGTACATTTCTAATTTTAAGTATTATTATAAAGCTACAGTAATAAGACTGGAGAATATCCAGTTGATCAACTGAATAGACCAATGAAACAGAATAGAGGGTTCAAATTAGACTGACATATAATCAGCTGCTTTTCAACAAATGTGCAAAGGCAGTTGTCCTTTCAGCAAATGATCCTGGAATTACTGAGTATTCACATGCCAAAAAAAGAGAGCTCAGACCTATGCAACATGCAAATTAAAAAATTAACTCAAAGGCAGGGCATGGTGGCTGATGATTGTAATCCCAGCACTTTGAGAGGCCAAGGTGGAAGGATCACTTGAAGTTAGGAGTTCGAGCTCAACCTGGCCAACGTGGTAAAACCCCGTGTCTACTAAAAATAACAATTAGCCAGGTATGGTGGCAGACGCTGAGCTACCTGGGAGACTGAGGCAAAAGAATCACTTAAACCTGGGAGGCAGAGGTTGCAGTGAGCTGAAATCACACCACTATATTCCAGTCTGGGTGACAGTGAGACTGTCTCCAAAAAAAAAAAAAAAAAAAGAATTAACTCAAATGCATCGTAAATCCAGGTGAAACCTAAAAGTTTAACATTTCTTAGAAGAAGGCATGGAAGAATATACTTGTAACTTATGGGTAAGAATAAATTTTTTGCATGGTTTGTATAAAGCATAAATCATAAAATATGGACAACTTGAACTTTACCAAATTTTTAATTTTTTTTCCTTAAATGATTCCTATTTTAATATGAAAAAACAAGCTACAGCATGGAAAAAATACTCTTACAACTCAATAAAACACTGCAGACAACCCAGGAAAAATGAGGCAATATTTGAACCAGTATATAAGACTATAAGAATGCTCAATGAGAATGAGCACACAACAATGCTCTCTCCATTGTAATTTGCTGGTAGATACAAATCTCAAAATTAAAAAATGACTAATTTTTTGTATCTCAATGAAGCTGATATGGGGAGAAAATGTACATGAAAACTTGGCCTAGATTTTTATAGAACATGAGCTCAAAACTGAAGATGTTTACTTATAAAAACAAAGAACCTACAAAAACAAAGACTGCAGATTCAGACCCCCTAACATTACTGCAGAGGTTGCACTAGAATTACAAGATATGAAATATAAAATAATGTTTATACGTTATCAAAAAGTAAGATAACTTCATAAGTAATTTAACAAGATAACCAAAGTAATAAAGATCTTACAAGACACAAGTATGAATACAGTTAAAACACAGGGGGGAGGTGGAATAGCAGACAAGATGATGGTGGAATTAGTAGCTAAATCAGAAGCAATACAGAATGCAGCACAGAGAGAAAATGAGATGTAAAAAATGTAAATGAGAAGTAGAGAGAATGAAAGGGCACAGGAAAGAGGCCAAACTAAGCCTGGATGGGCTATGAAAGTGCCAACATCATGGCAAGAAGCAGAATTTAAGGAAATAATGACCGAGAGCTCAAAATGAAATACAAAGGAAAATATGGTCTCAAATTTTGCTAAGTTACAGAACCTCAAACACAGAGAGAAAACATTAAAGAATTACCCACATAGGAAGGGCAAAATTACTCACCAGTGAAGGACGATTACCTACAAGGGAAAGGAACCAAAGGGTAGACTTTTCAAGACTAATCCTAGAAACCAGAAAAAAGTTAAGTGATATAGCCAAAGTGTGGAAAGAATTTAACATTCAACTAAGAAGAATCCTAACAATCTTCACATAGCAGATAAAGGCATCTTCAGGCCAAAAGCAAACTGAGAAAACTTCACTGAAAGAAATCCTCAAGAATGTTCATAAGAAAGAAGGAAACTGTTCCCAGAGGAAGATTTAGACTACAAAAAGAAAAGCCGAACAAAGAAAATGTGAGGCTGGTGGGGTGTTATGACTTCCTTTATCTTAATATTTCCCAATTGCTCCCTGCCTTGTCTTCATGTTAGTAATTTCTTTAAAGCAGAGTTATCTGGAACCATTTATTATGAAAGCAAATAGGACTGAGCCCACAGCAGGCCCAGGGAGCGTACTGTATCACAGCCTGCTGCAGGATGGATGGTAGAATCATCAACTAAGTGCACAACGCTGAAAGCAAAGAGGCCTTAGAGAACACCCTGCACACTCTTCCCACTTTTTAGTGAGGAAAGAAAGGTCATATTAAAACGCGTTCTCTTTTAAGGTAGAAACATTTGTAGTATGTTTTACGAAAAATTCCATCCAAAATGGTTGAGCACCTTGCAAAGGTTTAACACATTAAGCGTAAACTGTAACAATATGAAAAGTTAACTTGAGTGAAACAGTCCACTATTTTCATATATATACTAACATTAATTGCTTCCAATTGTTTAATAGAAAAGTTTGAATTATTGAAAAATATACTTCAAATATATAACATGGGGAAATAAAGTCTACCATTCTGAAGATGAGCTTATGAATAGCAACAAATGGCTTCTTACTAAGTTTCGTCTTTTCACCGTCTCTACTGGGTCTCCTACCCAATATGTTGTATATAGTAAAAGCTTAATAAATGAACTGAAAGCTAATTTACTAGAACCATTTAAAGTTTGCAGACAGGCTCAATAGGATCCAGAAAATTCAATTCAATTCAACTCAATTATTTATGATTAAATGTTCTTATTCTGGATGAATTTAGGAATAGGAGGGCATCGATTATGAAGATCCAACAGGTATCCAGGGGAATAAGAATCCTCTAATTCCCATCAGCCTGGGTAAGGCTGGAGCTATAAGAATTAGTGCGATCAAAGAGGAAAAGAGTAAAGAGAGAGAGACTCCATGTTCAAAAAGAATAAAGACAATGAGTTTTACGTCAAATGCTCTCAGAAAGTATAAATATTTAGAATATTTTAGACTGTGATCTACTGTGTCACTGAAGTTTGCCAAACAAGATGGAAAAAGAAGAGAGGGAAGATGAAGAGAGAAGAGGGAAAAATATGTATAAAGTATTCTTGCCCAAAGTTTCCAATTAGAAAACAGGCACTCTCATATACTGAATGTGTTTGGTATGCACGACAGCGTTGTGCATAATAACGAAAGACTGGCTGCAACCCCTCAGTAGAGGGCTAGCTAAATCAACTATAGACACACCGTGCCACTAAAAAGAGAATCAAAGCCAGGCGCAGGGGCTCACGCCTGTAATTCCAGGACTTTGGGAGGCTAAGGCAGGTGGGTCACAAGGTCAGGTGATCGAGACCACCCTGGCTAACATGGTGAAACACCGTCTCTACTAAAAACACACAAAAAATCAGCCAGGTGTGGTGGCACACACCTGTAGTCTCAGCTACTGGGGAGGCTGAGACAGGATAATCGCAGAAGCCGGGAGGTGGAGGTTGAAGTGGCTCTAGACCACACCACTATGCTCCAGCCTGAGCAACAGAGTGAGACTCTGTCTCAAAAAAAAAAAAAAAAAGAAGAAAGAAGAAAAGACAATCAAGAAAGACTTCGTGTCCCAATAAGGAAACTGAACAAAGCAAGGCATTGAACAGTGCACGTATCATGGTGTCATGCATGTATGAAATGGAGAAAAGAGACTATGCCTTGTTCTATCATTTGTATTTCTAAACATGAATGCACACCTATTTGAAACAACAGGTTTCTCTCTGTCTCTCTCTCACACACACACACACACACACACACACACACACACACACACACACACACACACACACATTCCTGAGTTAAAAGTGTACTTCCCTGATTATTGCATTTGCTTTATCTTCCATTCTTCCTATTTCAGTATGAATGAACTCACAGATACAAGAAAACTATAGTTTTAAGGCCATAAATCTAGCAAGTCTCAAACAGAGAACAGTAGGAAAATAGTGACAACAAACACAGTGAACATTCTCTGCTTGCATTTGTGTGAGGTGCCAGGGTGTGTATGAGTCTATACACACCTAACACAGAATCAGCATAGTCTACAGCTCACCTTCGTTCCGGCCCACCACAAAGAGACTGTCTTTGCTGCCTGGTCTGAAAAATATAGAGAGGAAACACCAAAGACAGTGACAGACCAGGTTGATTTACTTTGCAAAGAGCATAGAGTTGCTGGAGGAAGGTGTGTAATTCATGCCAAAGTTGAAGAGACCAATGAGAAAGAAAGAAACAAACACAGCTGGCGAATTGCATGGAGAGAAATATTTGAAGGATTGCTGCCACGAATGCTGTTTTTTTCTTTTCTTTTTTGGTTGACAGATTGATGGTTTACTATTTTACTAATTTTTTCTTCTTTTTAAAATATGTTATTGCAAACTCTAAGAATTATATATACATATACATACACACACACACACACACACACACACACACATTCACAAAGCATTTCCATATAGTATTTTCTAATTTTATCATTGTAACAAATTTTTTAAAAACACTCATTTTTAAGACAAGAAAATGGAATCAAAGTAGTTGATTTGTTCACTATACCACCGATAATATTGGGAAAAGACAGAATTGAGTCATTTAATAAACACATACATGAAGTAATATAAGGTACTTACTAATATATAAACAAATATCTATATGACTAATATACTTGTGGTTATATATATTTAGTAATATATTACTAATACAGTAATATTTATTAAATATTAAATATATTTGGTATATTAGTAAAACGGTGTACCAAATTGGCAATGATAGGCACAATCTCTCTGTCTCTCATCATGGGAGACAGAGCTTACTCTGGGCCAAGTACTTCAGTTTGCTCTGAGAGACAAAGATCAACAGAAATGGGCTCTGCCTTCAAGGAGCTCACGTTCTAGCAGAGAAAGACAAGTCAAGCCCACCTGAGCTTTGGGAGAAGCATGGGCAGCACAGGAAGGCCCAGAGGCACGTTACTCAGTGCTGCCTGACGGTTTGGGCATGGCTTTATGGACAACGTCACCCGGAGCTGGCCTGGAAATCATGCAGGCTCCCCAAGGTAGATGAGACAGACCTGAAGAGTGTCTCTGTCAGAGGACCTTTCCAAATATCAAAGACCTGGATGCTTTAAGTGGATTGTATGTACCTGGTCAGAAATGAGAAGCGATAAAGAGAGGACACTCTTAGGCCAGTGAGAAGCCAGTGCCGAGACTCACAGGTACCTTTCTCTCTCCAAATCCACCTCTGACCACGGTGACAGTAGTGTTCAAACTTTAGTGTGCCTAATGTCAGCTGGGGCGCTCTTCTCAGGGACCACCCTTAGCACCTTGTCTGGGCTGAGGGTGATTGCTCTGTGGCCCAGGAGTACAGAGGGGAACAGACACAAGTCTGCTGGCCCTTCCTTGGCCACCATTCAGCCCCTTGACCTCTGTCGACCTCCATTCCTTCTCAACATTTCCAACGCGAGGGTGTTGCACCCAGCGAATTGTTTGCAAAACTTGATTTTTCTATTTG
The DNA here is from genome assembly GCF_001604975.1 of Cebus imitator. Lineage (NCBI taxonomy): Eukaryota > Metazoa > Chordata > Mammalia > Primates > Cebidae > Cebus > Cebus imitator. The sequence continues at coordinate 124,318 of NW_016107838.1, forward strand.
TGTTTTTGTTTTTGCAGTGGAACTGTTTGTGTTGTTCAGAAACTTCTTGGAACAGGAACAGATGAACAGCTAATGGTTGAGTTATTCTGAAGGGAGGAGGAGAAGGAATTCTGGAACCTCTTACAGCCTCCACTCGCTCCTGAGTCAACAGGTGAAGCCCTCAGGAAGGTCCCAGAGCTCTGTTGTGTGGATCTAATGCCCTCCCACACCTAACGGGACCAATGAGGTGCTGTCGAGGAGGCGTGGAACACAGGGGATTTCTCAGCAGCAGCAGTGGGGATGAGAGTGGGTCTAAGAATATGGCAACAGGCTGGGCACAATGGCTCACACCTGTAATCCCAGCACTTTGGGGGGCCGAGGTGGGCAGTTCATGGGGCCAGGAGATTGAGACCATCCTGGCTAACACGATGGAACCCCATCTCCACAAAAAATTAGCTAGGTGTGGTGGCACGTGCCTGTAGTGTCCCAGCTACTCCGGAGGCTGAAGCGGGAGAATTGCTTGAACCTGGGAGATGGAGGTCACAGTGAGCTGAGATTGCGCCGCTGCACTCCAGCCTGACAGAGCGAGACTCCATCTCATAAAAAAATAAAGCGACAGTATATAAGCTCATTGAAATGAGGGTGGTTAGACATTTCTCTACAAACCTTGAAAGGTTTGTAGAGAAAAACAAAAGAGCATTGACTTGCACCAACAGATGATAAGGCATTGATGCCTACAAGCGGGGATAAAGCTCACTATTCAGGATGGTGTCCAAAAGTGTAAATGTAAAAATGTTCCCCACACGACAACACATCCAGCCCTCTAACTGAAACAAGCTAACTCCGCCAGAGTTCTCTACGAGGCCAGGCACTGTGGCTATTTTGCTAAGCACTGCACCCCTGATACATGGTACACAGTTTGGCATTTTTTCGTTGCTTAATGACTATCTTTTGAATGACAAGATGTGATGCAAAGAAAATCAAAAGGAAATATATTCAACCAAACTATACAAAAGAGAAGCAAAAAGTAGAAAGTTCCTTATATCATACAACCACCCCTTCCAGGTGGGGAGAAGTGAGTCCATGAAGGTAATACACAATAAGCAAATAAAGCCAGCATACTTCCTACCCAAGAGTCTGCCAGGCTGTCCAAGAGCCTGGGGTGAAGTTAGATTTAGACTGTGCTTATCTGAACATGTTTTAGGTAATGCCACAAGAAAAATGCGCATAGTATATCCACATCTCATTCACATGCATCTCTAAGTGACAGTGCTGATAAATGACCGAGTCTCTGATCTGCTTCATACTTTCTCATTGAAAAGGATGAATCAGGAAATTAAAGCAGCTGAGACATTGTTGGAATTACTTGGCACCTAAGCCGCATGGTTTAGAATTGATATTTACTTTGACCTACCAGGAAAGCCTTGACTATACTTATGCATTAACACATCTTCTTCAGGGGCTCAGATCCAGATCCTCGCTTTTTGGAAGTAGTAAGTTAAATTTCGTGACTGTTCATAAAAGTATGCGAGGACCCTGTACAAAAGAGAACATGACTTGCAACACCCACAACAAGGAGACCTGAGATCATAAAGGGGCCAGGAGATGTATTCATGAGGAGTAATATCGAATTGCAAAGCAAGTTCTCCTAGTAGCTAACGTGATTCATCACCTGCCATGTGTATGATTTAGGTAACGGCTGCAGGTGGCAAAAGAGCATTGACTTGCACCAACAGATGATAAGGCATTGATGCCTACAAGTGGGGATAAAGCTCATAAATCAATATTTTTATTTCTTCTTAAATGTGTAATTCTCAGAGCAGAAGAGTTTATGTTGATGATGAAATAACTGTTCAACAGTGAACTGTGAGCCATCCACTTCTGACACGCTCATGTTATATTGGCCATAGTTACCATGCAGCCAGCACAGAGTCTGTGCTCACTAGACATGGATGATCAAGTGAATAAAAACAAATGACTGAAACTGAAGTGCAATATGAAGAAATAGTCGAACTAATTTTGAGAGAAATACTAAGACAGCTACCATCTAATGACAATAGCTGTGCTCATCTAAATCTCGATTAGCTTTTAGTCAAATTCAGAGTTTTAAGGCAATTGTAATTTGAACCACTTCCTACCTGTAAGCCCATGTCCTTCAAACCAATTTAGTCCCCAGATGTTTTAAGATCTCACCTCCCTGGCTATCATTCAGTAACTTGTCCATCCATTCACTAATCTGTTCTTCCATCCACACATGCATTCACTCACAAACACATGCAACTTTATGCCTCTCTGTCTTTCCTCCTATCTCTATTCCTCCATCTCCTCTCTCTGAGTCCCCTGGAAATGCTGGAAAGCTGACTGCTGCTTTCTCTTTAATTTTCACTTACAGTAGAAAGTCCTTCACCTCTGCAAACAGACACAGCCATTTTCCTATCAAACAAGGACTTCACGTGGGAGACCACCTGGCAAAGTTTGCACTGTGGAGAAACTCAGAACTGCCCCTTTGCTTTGCATTTCCTTAATCTTCAGAAGAGCCTTTTAGACTCTGCTATGGGAACTATTTGAAATATTCTGTTACTATTATAACATATTATAATTATATTAATTATGACATAAAAAATCCATAACCACAGAAAGGAGAAAAAGAACCAGTATCAAATTAGGGGGAGAAGAAAAGGGGGAGGGGAGAGCAAGGGAGGGGAGAGCGGAGGAGGGGGGAGTGGGGGGAGGGGAGCACGGGGGAGGGGAAAGCTGAGGTACATAAATAAATCCATACCACAGAAAGGAGAAAAATAGCTCATATCAAATTGGGGAGAAGAGAAGAGAGCAGGGATGGAGGGAAGGAGGGAGGGAAGGAAGGAAGGAAGGAAGGTGGGTTGGTGGGTTGGTGGGTTGGTAGGTTGGAAGGTTCAAATAAGTAAGTCAGAATGCTGGCAAGCAAACTGGAAAATGAACTCAGTTTTCCTTCTGTCACATTTATGATGCTGAAAGAAACACAACAATTGGCCATAGTGCTAACAGGAAATGTCTAACACCCATGGCAATTTCCATCCTATGTTGTAACGATAGTATAATTCACTTGGTCTCTATGAAAAGTCCTATGAGGACTTTTCTCCCTGTGCTGTTTTTCATTTAACTATTTTCAACTAGTGAGCATTTCATGTTTACCTACTTTTCTGAGTTTGGTATGTGCATACACATAGTTTGTAAAAAAGTCATCATTTCCTGCAGAAAATCACTATACTAGTCTCACATGCATACTTAGAAACAAAATAATTCATGTCTAAAACAACCACTCCCTGATCTAAGCAAAAATAACAAGTCTCCCTCTCCTTTGATTATTTTAATTCTTACACTTTTTGTTTTACCTTTGTTATTTCTGGGCTATCAAGGAAATGCCATGTGAGAAAATGCAGATGTCTGTTTTACTTCAAAGCGAATGCCTCCTCGTTCTCTCAGAGGCAGGAAACATTCCTTTGCCACGTCGTCCACCTTCCACAGCCAGATGCTTCATTACACAATAAAGTCAATGGGCTTTCTGTGCAGACTACAGACATAAATTTGACCTCAGTTGAAAAGCACTGATTTAACCAGATTTTGTCGACTTCCTTATTCATTCAAATGGATTTTTATTAAAAGTTTCTTAGGCATCTTTCACAAGGACAGCACTAGGCTGACGAAGAAACAGGGAGGGTGAAGACGTGGCTCCTGTGCTTGAGTACCCCATGTTCTTGCAGGATAAGATCTATAAACCAGTAACCTTCTTCCCAGCAAAATAGAACAAACGCTTAAGTATGAAGGGCTGCATGAGCAGCTGAGGTGAGTTCAAGGTTAACTGTCTAAAATCCAGAAATTCTTCCCGTGGGAGATATCTGAGGTATACCTCAGATTAGAGGTAAAATCATCACAGGCAGAGACAGTGGAGTGAAGATCCACATGGAGTTTGCTTTAAGACAAGTCAGAATTACAGGACTGGAGGATAGAGGCTGGGACAAGGGGGAGAAGAAGGAGAAAAGGTCAGAGAATGAGTTAGAGCCAGAACAGAAGGAGTTTAATGCCAGAAAAAATCGTGTACGCTTTAATGAACGGGCACTGAAGATTTCTTAGCAAAGAAATTGCATAATCAGGTTTGTGCTATTGGAAGATTTTGGAAGAAGAGAAGTTTTCTATAGTTGTGGGATGAATTTAAATTATGTTTAAACCATTTATATATCTAATTCATAAACATTTATTGGATAAAGTTTCAGTACTAGAGGATGATTGTAACTATTAATACCTTATATTTGTAGTGATTCATAGTTAAAAATAAATTTTTGTTTATTGTCTCATATATTCACAATAACCTGTAATTGAGATTTGGTCATGTAAAAACTTTCATACATGTCATAATTAGAATAAGCAGAACCAGAATCCAGGGATTCTAAAACCAAAATCTCTTGTGAAATCAACAGCCATACTAATTAGATGTCAATAAATGAGGAAGGACATACGAGCCTGGAAAAATAAAGTACGATTTAAATAACACAGGTGCCAGCTTAAGAACAAATCAATGCTTTTACTTCTGTTCCATTTGAACAAATACTATCATTTTAAGAAAAAAAAATAGGAGTTAATTTAGAAGATCATAAGGGAAAGAGTAACAGGGGAGACCAACCCCAACACTTTGGCCAAATTCATTGTCATTCTCTACGAACTTTAACATGAAATCTAGCACATTTAGGTTTTCTACTTTTATATTATCTATTTTATTATCAGACTGTATTGGTGTCTGAAGACCCTGCTTGCACTACACGTGCCTCAGTCTTCAGGAAGATGAACCCTTGGGTTCAAAGTCACAGTGCTTTTCACAAGAGCCACTGTACTCACTTGACTAGCAAACTCATAGAATTTAGAATCAGAGTGAGTTTTAAAAGAAAACCCCTTTGCAGGGGGCAGAATTTTAAGATATGTCTCTTCCAATATTCTGCTTTCTGGTATATACAAACCTTGCCCCTGTTTCACTCATCTGGGTGTTGATATGAAGGGAATTTAAATATGTAATTAAGTTCCCAAATGAGTCCTCCTTTCCTGACTCTTGGTACTACGGTTTTGTTCTTCCCTGCCCTGGTGCACAGAGAGGTTTGCTGTGGTCTCACACTCCTTCAAGATACTTCTTCCCAAACTTGGTATCTGGTGGTGCGTATTTTACGTATCCTCTTCTGCAGCCACGGCCCGAAGCTCTTGCCACACCTCTCCTGTTGGACAATGCCCAGGCTCAGAGCTGTCTTCTTTCTTCCATGCCCTATTGTCAAGTCCTAACACACAGCACAAGGCAGTTTCAGAATTGTGATGTGTCCCTGTCCCTGCTGGGAGTGCTTTAAGAACCAAAGGCAGTGGAGATGTCAACGTGATTCAGAGTCAGATGATGGTCCCAGATCCATTCCATTGTCAGTTTGCTATCGAACTCAAATTTCGGGTGTCTGACATGCCCCTCCACATCCCTACAGGAACTATTATTGTATACTCCTTTTGTCTTTAGGGTTCTCCCTTGATTTTCAGTTTCCACATGGGCACTCCTGGTATCCAGCACTGTCCTGATAGATTCATTTCCAGAATCACCACACATAACCTCTGTGGCTTTAATTATCCAGCAGCAGTTCATCCTAAGGACACCACATTAACTGAGAAGGGTAAGTATTTACACATATTAACAGTTATTGTTCCTGAGAGCTTGTTTGGAGGTTCTAGCAGGGGAATGCAGCTACTCGTATACCCTCGACAGAAGACTGGTCCCCCTTTATCAGAAATGGTTGTCCCCTTTGACCGAGCATGCAGCTTCAGGAGGGACACACATGCAATGGTGAGGGAGGCAGGGGTCACCTGCCCAGCCAGCCAGATCAGCCATATCAATCCTGATGATCCATGGGGTGACAGATGTGGCAGCCAGACTGCCCTTACGTCCTGTGCTTACAAGTGCCTACGAGCATGACAACATAATGTTGGTTGAATCAAGAGTTACAACATATAAATATTGTTTTGATTATAATGCACTTTTACATTTGCCAAGGACAAATAAAAACACGTATCGTTAGATCAAGATTAAAATTACCAGTTTTTGAAAGTGGTAAGGCTAACAGCTATCAGCTACATGAAAGATTATATCCCGAGCTGAGAGTCAGCCCAAAACAAGCAGTGAAATGTAAGTGCAAATTCCAATGAAATTTTGAGACTTCAATCATTTTATTTATGGTTAAATGTGTAAAATCCAAAAGGTGTCCCATCCCAAAATTGCCTGACATTGAAATGTTAGGACCTCACATATATCATTAAATTCTCATAAGAAAGTTTAAACTTCAGTTTTATTATCTAAAAACATCTGCCAGTTGACTTCTAGATGAATTATGAGACATAGTCACATTTGTAACTATGTACACATAGTTTAATTTTCTTTTAAGCGTTGTAACATGCATTATTCAATTGAAAGCTAATTTGCTTTTATCAGCAAATTTCAAAATAACAGATAATCAAAAGTAGACATTTTCTTTGAACAAAAATACTTGCTTCATTAAGCAAAATATTGATGGCTAACATGATAAATAAGAAATACAAATTTTACAAGCACTGATAACAAAAGTATAAGCATATTTTGAAAAGGGTGATTGCCTCAGATGGATAATTTTTGTCACATTTACTTGAAATATACATGAAAGAGCACTGATGTTGAATACATTATAACAGTAATCAAATTTTAATTTTTAATGTAGTTCTATGTATAAATAGGCTTGTCAAAACACACAAAAATTATGAGTAGCAAATAAAGAAGTGAAAAGACTAGATAATTCACTAAATGAGTGAACAAAGTATTCAAATAACATTTTAATCCTTAAGAGGCATTTTTGTTAAAATAAGATAGGAGTAGAGAGAGCGATATTAACTCCTCATTTGAAATGTATATAACCTATTTTGAAGGTATCTCTCTCCACGTATCTATTGCTGCTAGAATAAATTATGCCTTTTTAGCAAGCTATAGTAAGTACTTTCCCTCCTGATTTCAGTGAGTGTTGTGTAAAAGTTTTGTGTTTTACAACAGGAAGTTTGGTGTGAGAAACAGCATTAAGCGGAAAAATAAATAAGGAAATTCCAAGCCAAACTTTTAACTTTTTTTTTTTTTTTTTTTTTTTTTTTTTTTTTTTTTTTTTTTTTTTTTTTACAGAGTTTCGCTCTTGTTACCCAGGCTGGAGTGCAATGGCGCGATCTCGGCCCACCGCAACCTCCGCCTCCCGGGTTCAGGCAATTCTCCTGCCTCAGCCTCCTGAGTCGCTGGGATTACAGGCACGTGCCACCATGCCCAGCTAATTTTTTGTATTTTTAGTAGAGACGGGGTTTCACCATGTTGACCAGGATGGTCTCGATCTCTTGACCTCATGATCCACCCGCCTCGGCCTCCCACAGTGCTGGGATTACAGGCGTGAGCCACCGCGCCCGGCAAAACTTTTAACTTGTAGTGTCCTGTCACCTTTCTTCCTGGTCTTTAACGTCACTGCTGGAACTTAGCACACATTTTATTTGGTTTCTGGGTTCCGATGTTCCCAAATTAGACAATTTGTGGTTAAATTCTTATAGATTAACTTATTTCTATCATAAAGCACAAAACGTATTTTTGCAAGTATCTTTCCCAACATCATCAGAGCCAATTACGTGCAGTCTCTAAAGAGGCCCCAGCCCCAAAGTACTTTCTTCATCCAATGCCTCTTTTCAAGTCTTGTCAAACTGCATTATGGTGTTTAAGAATGACGCTAAGTCAGCAGAGCTCAGTGGCTCACACCTGTAATCCCAACACTTTGGGAAGCCGAGGTGGGTGGATCACTTGAGGTTAGGAGTTCAAGACCAGCCTGGCCAACATGGGGAAACCCCATCTCTACCAAAAAAATACAAAAAAGCAGGCAGGTGTGGTGGCAGGTGCCTGTAGTCTCAGCTACTTGGGAGGCTGAGGCAGGTGGTTCACTTGAACCCTGGAGGTTGAGGCTGCAGTGAGCCGAGATCGTGCCACTGCAGTCCAGCCTGGGTGACAAAGCAAGATCCTATTTCAAAAAAAAAAAAATTATTTCTGCACTTCTGTATTCTTCCAAGGACATTCAAATAGACTGTGACCTCAGTAGGATAGCAGGCCCCTGATAGTAACACCGTGGAACACAGTGCCTTGTCGGGGGAATGAGTGAATTGTGTTGAGGATGTCAGATGCAGTGCTTCAAATGGTCTCACAAGGAGCCTCTCTTTAGGCTGCTTTCTAATTTTAGGAGTAAATCTTCATCACTAACAATGCCGTATAACAGGAAATCTGTCAGTACTGGGGGCCAGTGTGCTCGACTTTGCTACTCAGCAGTACAAATAGCTTCTCCAACATGAGGTCTCCTCTAGGTTAACAATGGAGCTATGTTTTCCTTTCCTTTAATTACTTGGAGCATTTTTTCTTTAGCTCAATACTAGAAATAAATCTTGATGATGTAAGAGCATCTTGAATCTCCTATTTGAGATTTATAAGTGCAAGATGATTGCTTTAGGAGATGGTTTTCCTTTTTCTCTTTGTTTTGCATTCTACAGAATGCTTAACACTATGTATTGCATGCAATAGGTGCTCGGTTATTATCTGTTAAATAAGCAAATAAAAGACTAACAGTTTCATAAATATTGAGAGTCCAAACGTAGCCATTTGTTATTGCACAATTATACCAGCTTATTTGGGTACTGAGGTATTTTAATCTATCATAAATAGTTCCCATTTAGGGTATTTTATCAAAATGTAATAATGCCTTTATTAGCATGGCCTTTTGAGAAATCTATAAATATTACTGATTCTCTGAGATTCCTGCTGACTACTCAAGACAATGGGATGGAAATATTGGTGATTTTTACATATTTCTTAGAAAAATGTAATTATTCAAAAAGAAAAAGAATAGTATTCTAAAGAAAACGTTTAAAGATGGTACGTACAAGAAACGCTGTATAGAAAAAGAATACTATCCAAGAAGTGGAAACGGTACAGCATGATGGTGCATTTATAAGCTGCTTTCTTCTCTGTTTTCTTTTGAAGTCCTGGAGAAAGCATGCTTGGGAGACAGTTTATTTACCCACTTCCTCTCAGCTTTTTCTAATTTTGAATTTTCTACTTCTTAGCCTCTCCAGTGAAATCTACCCAACACCAACCATAGTACCCCAAGAGTTAAATGCTCTTAGTAAATCTTTACTGGATTTATTTTAATTTTTAAGTTCTGGAATACATGTCCAGGATGTGTAGGTTTGTTACATAGGTAAACATGTGTCACGGTGGTTTGGGCCACCTATCAACCCATCACCTAGGTATTAAGACCACATGCATTAGCTATTTTTCCTAATGTTCTACCTCCCCCATCCCACCCCCTGACAGGCCCCAGTGGGTGTTGCTCCCATCCCTGAATCCATATGTTCTCACTTTTAGCTCCAACTTATAAATGAGAACCTGCAGTGTTTGGTTTGCTGTTCCTGCATTAATTTGCTGTTCCTGCATTAACTTCCTGCATTAATGGCTTCCAGCTCTATCCTGATTTGAATAGACATACCTAAGTCAGTAAGATAAACAGATAAAATTGACTGTAAAACTCATTGTATAATGTTTTTGAAATAACAGAAAAGAGTTAACAAAAAATAGATTTTCTTTCACATGAATTCTAAGAATCATATTAGTTATGGGAGGAAAAAAGCTAGCTTCTAGAATAGGTAAATTCACAAAATCTGATAGGCTTAGAACAACAGAATTATTTCTTGACCACAGAAAGTTCAAAAGAGCTATTCCTGGTTGTCAAGTAGACTTAGAAGGTCCCAGCCTCCCTCCATATCATGGCTCTGCCCCATGCTAGGGTTCAGAGTCCTTGTGTTTTGTCAATGGGTAAAGAGAGCACACTCATCATGTTCGTTTCCCTCCCACTGGCTAGAAACCAGCCACATGCTGACCACACTCCATAAGAGAGGCTGAGATAGGTAGAATAATTGTACACCTAGAGAGGAAAGTAAATAAATGATGTGCATGCTCTTCCTTGTTACATATCACAGTATCTCTGCCACTGATTAGGTCTAATATGCCTTTTCCAAAGTTCTTTAGGAATATGTGAGGATGTGTGTGTGAATACAGCACAGAAATGATATAGACTCTGTATGAGATAAATATTTCATTTTTAAATTGTCCAACAATTCTTTCCTCAGACTTATTTTCTTGAAAAAATGGATTTTTTGGTAATATTGTCAATCACCTCACATGAGGAAAAAGTTGCCATGGCTGTCACTAACCAAGATTTCTCAAAAATGTAATTTTTAAACAAGTCAAATAAATTTTTTTCTTATTTGCTTAAATATACATTTGTTACAGCCCCTACGTCAGCCTGCCTTGTTGTGACGAGCCAGATCTGCTTCAAGCCCTATGTATCTATCTCTCTTTTGCCCAATACTTTGATACAAGTTCTCTTTGTTTTTCTCAAGTTAAGTCAAAATGACTTCAACTGTGGTTAGATTCTCACTTGCTGCATCGTAAAGCTGTCCCCAGCATAATTTAGGAAACATGGGATCGCGTATTTGTAACCCAACAGATGTCTAGGAAGTTAAACTTCCCCTGGGGTACGGTGCCATGTAATTTGGAACTCTTGGAAAGTGGTCCAGTATTTATCATTTCTGCACTCACTTCATCCCAGGGGATTCGAGCAGATGCAGCAAAGGCCCACCGGGTTTTCTCTTCTCTTGTTCATTCTTTATAGCCTTCCTTAACACTCAATAATTTTTACTAACAAACTACAGTCCCTTGGCAATACAAGTCAAAATAGCACCTTGTCTGTCGAATTCTTTTTAAAAAGGTCAAAAGGAGCCATGTGTGACATATTTCCAATATGCTACACAAGACACAAAAGAAAGATGATCTTGCTTTCATTATATGGAGTCAGAATTTTACAATCCAGAAGTAACACTGCTATTATCTGCTAATAATATATTAAATGTACATATGCCAGCTTCAGCACAGTGGCTCATACCTGTAATCCCAGCACTTTGGGAGGCTGAGGTGGGCAGATCACAAGGTCAGGAGTACGAGGCCAGCCTGGACAACAAGGGGAAGCCCCGTCTGTACTAAAAATACAAAAAGTAGCCAGGCATGGTGGCACTTGGGAGGCTGACGCAGGAAAATTGCTTGTACCTGGGAGGCGGAGGTTGCAGTGAGCGAAGGCCGTACCATTGCACTCCAGCCTGGGTGACAGAGCAAGACTCTGTATCCAAAAAAAAAAAAAAAAAAAAAAAAAAAAAGTATGCATGCTACCTCACCACTCAAAATGAGAATTCATAGTAAAAAGAGCAATGGATTTTTTTTTTATCAGGGACAACTGAATTTTTGCCATCCTTCAAAATACTTTACTAAATATCCTCTCATGTGCTGTTGCTTAAATTGAGCTGCATTGTCCCAAGTGAACTGTCCAGCACCCACCTGTAATCCAGCATCTTTACTCTTAAAATCCTCTCTTGCCCTGTTCTTTGCTTAAACACACACACATACACGCACACACACACACACACACGCACACACACCTCTGTAATCCAAACTACACAGAACTGACATAAAATGGAGACAAAGGTACAGAAGCCACGAACACTATACCATATTTTGTGGGACATAATGTGGTAACTAACAGTCATCTGTGATGTGATCTGTACTTGATGATTTGCCATGATGAAACGGACTCAATTCAGAAATTAGAATCTCTGAATATAATGAGAACCTGACAACAATTTAACTAGAACAGAAGGAAAAATTATTATCATAGGACCGTAAAATCAACTCTACCAGTATGAACCCTACAGAGGGGCCAAAAATTCTTGGCAATATTCTTCACTCGCAAAACAAACAAGATTCATTAGAACAAGAAGAGAGATATTTCCTCTGCTGAGCAGTTCTGAGACCAGCTTTGTTTTGAAGATCTTCTTTATCCCATATACACACAGAAGATTTTCATATTCCTAGGTAATATTTCTATATAAATAATCATCTGGTTCACCTACTGACTGCATAAGGTGTTCAACATTAAACTGTAGAGTGTGTGCTAAACAATATATTTGTTTTGGAACTTTAATGTTTACTACATACATGTTGAATATGGGGGTAGTTTTAGGAAAGCGTCCCTTCCTAGAGAATTTTCACTTTTCATAGCACTAAAATAAGCTATGAAAGGAAAGGACCTGGTTGTCGTGGTCACGTATCATGGCCACGGTCATTCATGTATCACCAGGACCTAGTGTAAGACCAGGCACACAGCAGGTACACAGAAACATTATGCCTTTCAATAACTACAAGTTTATTGTGGAAGGTGCACTGTCCTGTATTTTCACAAATGTTTCACATGTAAGCCAGAGAAGATAACAAGTCAACCATTAGAGAGTGATTTAACTCTTCCTTTATATTCTGGTGATAATGCAGCATTACCAATGCCAAAAGGAACAGAACGATTCATTAAAAATTAGTGTATCAAAAAAATTAGTTTATCAAATTCTTTCACTCTAGTTCAGCCAAAGGCCAGAAAATGAAAAACTTAATGCTGATTTCTTACATTTCTAAGCATCTTTCTGTACATAGTTCTGTATGGTCTGAAAACACAGTTCAGGAGGAAACATTTTTTTAAAACGGATGTTTACAATAGCAGCTCGGGCTCAACTGTACTCTGATTCTTATCAGGAGGCGTCTTCTCTAATTTCTCCTGCATGGATTCCAAATGTCAAGTCCTGTTTTCAGTCACATGAATTTGTACAACAAAACAAGTTCAATCATATCAGGTCTTTACTCTGACTGTATCACTATACAAGGAGTTGCTTTTTCTGAGCTGTGCTAAGGAAGGGTAAGTGGCCACCCGCTGTTCAGAGTTCTCTGTCTTTATCCTCAAAGCTACTCGGAGTACCTGTGCTTCATTTTAAACATTGTAAGGAGTAATGCAGCTGAAAGATTTCACAAAATTTCACAAAATAATGTTTTCCCTATGACAGTCCAAATATTGAATCAGTGACTGTTTACCTGCCTTACACTTTATTAGGTTTCTGGCCCTGTGTCATTTTATCTGGTACTGAGACCTGCAATGTGGAAAAGGGGGTGATTTTGACACTGAACTTCAAGAAAACTTCAAGCACCCTACTCATCTTCTGGGGAAAATTATACTAATGAAATCTTATTTTCTTAGAACCTTCTTTTAGGTATCTATGTAGATAAACCAAGACCAAAAGTCTCCCTACACTGCCAGCATACTCCCTGGAATTGCCACTTCCTGGGAAGTCCGCATGCCCACTCTGAATTCAAAGCCTTCCCCTGTTTCCTATCCCACCTTTTCGTGACTACCTGGAAATGCTTATTCATCTTCCCAGCCTCCAGTGGGAGCTTAGGAAACTCTGTTGGTCCCTTCTTGGCCCTCTGAGTCACCAGCACGATTAACCAGTCTCGTCTTCATACCCACACTATGTACTCTGCACAGACATTGAAGTTTGATTATTCTCTATTAGATTCTGAGATTCTTAATGGAGGTACCATAAATGTACGTACAAAGCAGAACGATGTCAGTATATGACAGGTGCTCGGTAAATACCTGAGTGAGTGAATGAACAAATGAATGACACAAGCTAAATGAGGCACTAACTCATTCAGTTCCCCGTAAGAACCTCCTGAATAGTTTACACTTACTGTGAAAATATAGTTGACCTTTCTTTTTTAATCTGTCAATATTTGCCTTGATACTTTACTAAACAATAGAAAAAACTAACATAAAATATATATAATTGATAGGACAGTCATAGCCAAGGGGACCAAAAGGAAAGCTAAAACCTTAAGATTCAACAAAAATTAAAATCAGAGGAGCTCTTGGGATTTAGATAATTGATAGATGCCACTGGCAGGATGAATAAGCTTCTGTTGATTTCAGACTTTGTGTCACTAAAATTCCAGGAGGGCACCTGCTTGGTCCAGTTTGCGTCACGTGTCAACCTTCTACAATTACACTGAGTAAATTTCCTTTCTCTTTTTATTTTTCAGGGTATCTAATCATTCCAATTTGCCCAGGACACTTCAGTTTTTTTATACTACTTTATTGAGGTACGATGGATATACAAAAATGCATATCTATTTAGTGTATGCAACTTGACAAGTTTAGAGATAAGTATATACTCATGAAAGTATCACAATCCATGCCATCAACCTATTCATTACCTCCAAAAGTTTCCTCCCACCCTATTTATTATCATTTTCTAAAAGAACAATTAATATGACCTTAGACCCCCTTAGCAAGTGTCTGAGTATCCAACACAGTATCACTAACTATGAGCACCATGCTGCACCACAGATTTTAGGTTTTACTCATTTTGTGCAACAGACTTTGTACTCTAATACTTCCCCATCTGTCCCTCTGACCGCCACCATTATCCTTTCTATGCTTCTATGTGTTTGGTTATTTTAGAAACTTCATATTAGTGGTATCATGTAGTATTTTCCTTTCATGCTTTTTTTATTTCATTTAGCTTAAGGTCCTCCAGGTTCATCCATGTTGCTGCAAATGGCAGGATCTTCCTATTTGTTAAGGCTGAGTAACATCATTATGAGTATATATCACAGTTTATCAATTCGTGTATCAGTGGGCATTTAGGCTGCTTCTATGTCCTGACTATTGTAAATAATGCTGCAGTGAACTTGGCAGTACAGCTATCTCTTCAAGACTATGATTTTAATTTCTTTGAATATATACTCAGAAGCGGGATTGTTGGATCATATGGTGCTTCTGTTTAAAATAATCATAAACCACATATCTGATACAGAGCTAATATCCAAAATACATAAGGAACTTTTACAACTCTAAAGTAGAAACACAAATAACCCAATTAAAGAATAGGCCGAAGAACTGAAAAGACATTTGCTCAAAGAAAACCTACAAAGAGGCCAACGTGTGTATGAAAATCTTCTCAATATCACTAATTATCAGGCAAATGCAAATCAGAACCGTAACTAGACATCGCTTCACACCTGTTTTAATGGCCATTATCAAAAAGACAAAAGACAAGAAGTGAGGGATGATGAGGTGGAGAAAAGGGGGCCCCTGCACGCTGTTGCCGGGATTGTAAATTGCTGGGGCTACTATGAAAAACACTATAGAGGGCCCTGACAATATTATAAATAAATACATCAGCTTTGCTGACCGTGACACATGCACCTTATGATGAAGGAGCAATGTTTGTCCAAGAAAACCTAGTCTGCTATTATGAAAAAGAAGGTAGAATAGAATTTTATTTAAAAAAAAAAAAAATGCCGTACGCTAATCACCTGGGCAACAGCCCAGTTCTACGTTTGCTTAAGTCTCTTATCTTTTATTCTTGTTCCCCTATTATTTAATCTTTTATTCAATAAATATGTATTAAGAACCTACAATACCAGGAATCATTCGAGCCCCGAGAATACAGCAGAGGATAAATCTGACATATTCCCTGCTTTTAGAGTTCTTACATTTTAATGGAAGGACACAAACAACTAACAAATATATTATACTGGTTGAGCATCCTAATAATAAAATCTGAAATCCAAAATGCTCCAAAGTCTAAAATTTTTTGACCACTGACATGAAAACATAAGGGAAAAATTTCTATGTCTGATCTCTTGTGATGGGATACAGCCAAAACTTGGTTTAATGCACAGAATTATTTAAAATATTATATAAAATTAGCTTCAGGCTATGTGTATATTTTATTTGACTAAGGTGTATATAAAACATAAGCTTCATATTTAGACTTCAGTACCCTCCCAAAGATATCCCATTTTGTATATGCAAATATTCCAAAATCCAAAACACTTCTTGTCTCAAGCATTTTAATTAAGGGACAGTCAACCTGTATGCCATCTAAACATTAGCGAAATAGAGAAAAATAACTCAGAGGGAAAGAGAAAAAGTACAAGGCTGAAGGAGGCATGTAGTTGGTATTTCATAAAACATAGGGGAGTCCTCTCTGATATGGTGATATTTCAACAAGAAGAGAGGGAAAGTCATGCAGACAGCTGGGGCAGAGAGGCTGGCGTGGATTTTAGGCAGATGAAGCCAGTGGTGAGAATACTGGAAATTTAAAGTAACACTGAAGAAGTCAATGTGTCTGGAACAGGGTAAGGAAGCGAAAAATTATAGGAGAAGGAATTATCTAAGGTATTAAGTCCCAGTGACTTTGGTAAGCGATTTGAGTTTTATTCTGAACTAAATGGGACTGAAAGGAAGGAAGGAACCAATTATTAAACATATTGGAAGGTAGCATTAATAGGATTTGCTGACAGATTAGATTTCAACGTGAAGAACGTATAGCTTGATCGATTGTAATGATGAGCTTGCGTTTACTGAGAAGAGAAAGAATATGGAATATGAAAAGAGGAATTTGGGAGGCAGGGTGTGGGGCAGGAATCATGATTTCAGTTATGAACCTGCTGATTTTTTTAAATGTCTGTTGTATACTGAAGGGAAGGTACCCAGTAGACAGATGGCAGTGCCCGTTCATGGGGAAAGGTCTGGCCTGAAGATACAAATGTGTAAAATTATCAGGGAAAAAGCTTTTAAAGTCATGAAGTTGGTTGAAACACCCTGTTAGGTAATTATAGATAGAGAAGAAAGCATATCTTTAAAATGACCTTTAAGATCCTTCAAATTCTAGATGTTAGGGACTTGAGAACAGCCCATCAAAGAAGGCCAAGAAATAGCTGATATCTGTGAACTAACAGAGAGAGAGATGACCCAGAAGCCCTATCCCTCCAAAAAAAAAAGGCGGGAGGGGGAAGAAGCAAAGTATTGGTTGGGATGTAAAATGGTGTAGCCACTTTGGAAAACAGTTTGCCATATCCTGGAAAGTTAATAAAAATTACTACATGATCCTGCAATTACTCTCCTTTATAGCTACCAGAGAAATTTACCTATTTACTTATTTATTGCTTATCTTTATTTTTCCAGAGACAGAGTCTTGCTCTGTCAGCTAAGCTGGAGTGCAGTGGTGCTGTCTTGGCTCACTGCAACCTGTGCCTCCTAGGTTCAAGTGATTCTCATGCCTTAGCCTCCCAAGTAGCTAGGATTACAGGTGGAGACAACCATGCCTGGCTAATTTTCTGTACTTTTAGTAGAGATGGGGTTTCGCCAGGTTGACTAGGCTGGTCTCGAACTCCTGGCCTTAAGCGATCTGCCCACCTCAGCCTGCCAAAGTGCTGGGATTACAGACCTAAGCCACCATGCCCAGCTTGATAAATTTAAATGTAAGTCCAGAAAAAGGGAAGACACTAGTGTTTATAGCATCATTATTCATAAATGTCAAAAAGTAGAAAGAATCCAAACATCCATCAACTAATCCATGGATAAACAAATATGGTGTACGTATAAAACTGAACACGAGTTGGCAGTAAAGAGGAACAGACAACTGATACATGCTGAAACATACATGAACCTCAAAAACATTAAGTAAAAGAAGAAAGACAAAAATGCCACATGTATCATATGACTCTGTTTATATGAAATTCAAGAAAAGGCAAATCTGTATTGAAGGAAAGTAGTTTATGGCTGTCTGCAACTGAAAGTGGAAATGGGAGTAACTTGCTAATACATATATGAGATATTTTGGGAGAGATAAAAATTTTCTAAAATTGAATGGTGGTGTTTGCACAACTTAGTAAAATTTCTAAAAATTATTTAATTTCACACTTAAAATCAGTGCATTTTATTTTCTGAAATATGCATACTCCAATACATCTGTTAAAAGAAAGAGGACATGTTTGATCTTGCCAAAATTTTTTAGGGAGGGTAAGTCAGACAGAGAATATTTGACCTTAGAACATCACAACATAGAGTTAGTAGCACAGTTTACAAGAGTTATCTGCATGGTCTTGTGGGGACAAATATTTGCTTTTATTGTTTAAAAGAGAATGGGAGAATAAAAATTGAAAGATTTAAATCATGCCTCTAATTAGTTTATTGGATTAAGATGAAGTACTCCATTACAGCTGCCTAACAAAAGCTAAAGAAAAATCACTTTAAGACAACAATAACCATACTCTAAAAAAATTTTCATGTGCAATGTCTAACAATTAGTCTAAAATTACCAAGTATGCCAAGACAGTATCAAAAGACAATACACATATTAGAAACAGATGCATACTCTGGAGTTGAAGATACTAGCTACATTTAAAATAGCACTGATTAGTATCTTCAGAAAAAAACATGACAAGGTAAAGAATTTCACCAGAGAACATTTAGAAAAGAAAATAATTATAATTATATAATTTAACAATAAAATAACAGTTTTATTAGTCAGCAGATGAAACAGGAGTATTAGTGATCTCAAATATTGATTGTCAGAAAAGATAACAGTTCTCTCCAATACTCAGAGAAAAAATGGGAAATAAAGAAAATAATCTGAGTCACATGAGACACAATTAAATGCTCTAACATGTTTACATTATTAAAGTCCCAGATAGGAAGAAAAAAGAAAAAGTATAGAAGCATTACACAAAGAAATATTTTTGTAAATTTCCAAAATTGAAGAAAGACATTGACACATTGACCCTCTCAGGTTGAGGAGGCTCTGTGAATGACCAGAAAAATAAGACAAATACATAGGTGCACATGTGTGTGCGTGTGCGTGTGCATGTGTGTGCCTGTAAAAGAATATGTTCATGTGTGTATATACAGAATATATACTGTATATTGTATGTATACATACAATATGTAAGTTGTATGTATATACAATGTATATATATACACAACATACAATGTATACATATTGTGTATATACAGAAAAATAAGACATATATGTGCTCATGTGTGGATGTGCATGTGCGTGTCTGTATATGTGTATGTGTGTATATATAAATATATATTGTATATATACTGTATGTTGTATGTATATATACAATATGTATGTTGTATATATTGTATGTATATATACAATATGTAAGTTGTATATACATATTGTATGTATATATACACAATATGTAAGTGTGTATATATGCAGAATTTATATTGTTTTATGTATATATACAATATGTAAGTTGTATGTATAAGTATATATTTTATGTTGCATGTATATATGTTATATACATAATATATATATTACATATATACATGCAACATAAAATATATACATATATACATGTATATACGTTTTATATACATGTATATATTTTATATACATGTATATAAAACGTATATACATGTATATATGTATATATTTTATGTAATATATACATAAAACATACAATATATTCTATATATATACACGCATATTCTCATATAGACAGAAAATATACACATTCCCATACAGAATATATATACATATTCCCATATTCCCATCAAGGAATATTATACTACTACTACTGAAATCTGAAGACAAAGAAAAAATTTTGAAACATACACAGGAAAAAAATGCACACTGCCTCAAAGGAGCAACAATTAGATTTACACTTGATTTCTTCATGGAACTGATGGAAGCCAGAATACAATGAAATTGCAAATTTAAATTCTGAAAAAAAGAAAATGCCTCCCTACCTAGACATCTGTGATGAACAAAAAACATTCTACAAAATATATAAAATATAAAAACAGGAGAAACAAGTAAACGTTCATCACCAACCATACATTAAATAAAATGCTGAAAACTAGTCTGCAAATATAAGCAACATGAATGCAAAAGGATGCACAGAAATTTAAACACAGAAAAATGGAAAAAGAAAACATGAGGCTAAATCTAAATCATAGAAAATAATAGTAAATTCATAGAAATCATAGTAATGATAATGAGGGAGTTTAAGTAAATGTAAAATTTAATACATAACCAGAAAACAACAATTACTAAAGGAGTCCTTATAGTGTACTTAAATGTTGAAAGTTTGTTTTTTGTTATATTTGAATATGATGGGTATTAAGACTGTTGTTTTCAGTAATAGCCTCCAGAGTAGCCACTAAAATGATAATGAAAGAATTCATTACTAAAGAGATAATTAAGAAGATAAACTGCTTTTAAAATACTTGATTAATCCAAAAGAAGGATAGCGAAATAAACAGAAAGATTTGGTAAACAAAATAAATCACAAATGGCACATAGATCTGAATATATAGGTGACTAAATAGTATTTCGTAATACTTTAATATACAAAGATAAAAAGAGAGTTGGATACAACAAAGCCCAACCATGCTTAAAATACACTTATCAGGATATAGATTAAAAAGTCAAGGATAGAAATGTGCATCATGAAATAGAAATTTTTCCAAAGGATAGTGAGCTCTAGTAATATCAGACAGGGTAGTCTTGTCACAAGAAACCACTCTGGGGATGAGAAGGAGTATTTCATAATGAAAATAGAGTAATTCTAACAAAAATATGCAAATTATAAATTTTTATGCATATAATGATCGAGATTTGAAATACACCAAGCAAATCTAACAAATCCACAAGCATTTTTTACATACCTCCCATAGTAATTGATGAAAGAAACAGAGAAACTGTTTAGGAAATAGATGATTTGAGAAACAAAATTAACAGTAAGTACCATGTAGAAAGTATTACATCCAATAATTACAGAGTAAACATTTTAGGTAAGACATTCATCCAGAATGGTTTATCTATAATATAAAGCAATTACCAAAATTTCAAAGGATTTCCATAACATGGAGTATGTTCTCAGATTCCTGTGAACTTAGAAGAATATTAGAAAGATAAATTAAAACATCCCAAATAACTGGAAGTACAATAAATCGCATTTTCTAAAAGCTCTTTGTCAAGGAAAAATCCTAAATGGAAATGTGAAAATATTTAGAAAAAGATAATGGGAATTAGTCATATAATGGGATACAGCTAAAGAGGAAACAAGAACAAACATGCAACCTTAAGTACATACATTACAGAGGACTAAATTACAGCAAGAAATAACAGAACAAAAAGAGGGGGAAACTAATGAAAGCCAGATTTTAATGCTACAGAAAATAAATATAGAAAAAGGCAGCAAAGCTAAATCTTTGTTCTTCAAAAAACTAATCATGTGTTTAAGCGTTTAGCAAGACTGATGAAACATAAAAATAGAAGGTACAAATTATCAAGTACCAGAAATGAAAAAACAAAGACACTAGTAATATACTGCCATGAGAATATTTATGAGCAACTCTTTGCTAAATTTAAATAAAACTGACGCTTTTTCAAGAAAAGCACAAATAAACCTGCTAATTTTAAAAAATTAATATTTTATCTATGCCTTAAAATTTATATATATAGCATAAAATGTTTCAAATAAAAAGTTTAGATAACCGCTTTGTCTGAAGCCAGGCACGGTGGTTCATGCCTATAATCCCAGCACCTTGGGACAACAAGGCTGGTGGATCACTTGAGATCAGGAGTTCAGGACCAGCCTGGCCAACATGATGAAACTCCGTCTCTACTAAAAATACAAAAAAAATTAGCCGAGCATAATGGCCCATGCCTGTAGTCCCAGCTACTCGGGAGGCTGAGGCAGGAGAATCGCTTGAACATGGGAGGTGGAGGTTGCAGTGAGCCGAGATCATGCCACTGCACTCCAGCCTGGGTAACAGATTGAAGCTCTGTCTCTAAATAAATAAATCATCATCAAAAGGACATCATAAAGGAATTCATCTAAATTTCCAAATAAGAAATAAAGTCAAACATTTACAGAAACTAAAAAAATGATGGAATAATTCCTATTTCTAATTTACAAGGCCAGAATGGCTTATTGCTAACATTTTATGAGAGCATGATAAAGGGGAATTTAAGGCCACATTTCTCTCATGAACACAAATACACATTTCCTCCACAAAGTAATAGCAAATAAATTCTGCTGTCATATCATCCCTGGGCATCTGTCAGTTTTAAGTGCAAAGCCAGAGGTAAGAATCCAAGGCTACTGTTGCCCATCTGAGAAACCAGCAGAGCTCTGGGCCATTTCCCAGGACTAGAAAGACACAAATCAATTCTTGGGGGACTACAAATAAACTGGCATTCTACCCTAAAACATCTACTATATTATGAAGCTGCATGTGTAGGAAACTAAAACTCTAAGGAGGCAGCCTCTGAAGAGCAAGCAGAATTGTTCAGTTTACCCTGTGCAAATAATTACAGCTCAAGGAAGACCCCTTGAACATGCCAGGCACTCAGCCCTAGAATGAATGTCATCACTTCTATGCCTTAGAAGTAGGGGCAAGTCAGAGACAGAATATGCCCTACCAAAACAATAACCCTATCTCTAGTCAATCCAGTTACCAATTTTGACTCAGTCTTTTTTCCTAGCAGAGGAGACAGCGCATCCTCCAGGTAATGTCTACATTAGCCTTCTTTATTCAATAAAAACAAGTAAGCACGCCAAGAGGAAATAGCATCAAACTAAACAAAAACTGTAATATACATAGATCCATAATCCATCAAGATATTGAACTTAAAAGGCAGGGACTTAATATAGCTGGAATTAATATGTTTCATGGAGGAAAAGGTAAAAATTTGGAAAATCTCCCAAGAGAATTAGACATTCAACAAAAAATAAAAGGTTATTTTTTGAGGCTGTAAGTACGTAACTGGCAAACACCTAGCAACAATGATTTCCAAGAAAAGCAGAGAAAACACAAATTACTAACATCAAGAATGAAAACAGAGTATCAGCAACAGTAATAGAAACATTAAATATAATGATTATAAACAGCTATAATTTTGAAACTATAATTGAAATAACTAAATTCCATATAAAATAGCATTTAAAAAAGCACATGAAATAAACGTATTGTTTATAATGTTGTTTAAAAAAATTACCTCATAATTAAAAATATTTTTAAGAAGAAAACTCCAGATCCAGGTGTCTTTGCCAGTAAATTTCTCTAGTAACTGAAGAAATAATACCTAACCAAACTTGTTCAATTAATTGGATAAAAGAGAACTTCGCAAAACTTTTTATGGTGATCATCTTGATAACTGCAAAGTACTTGATAAAGGTGAAAAATCATTTATTTCATAAAATAACAATAAATGGTAATGTATTTAATCTTTTTTAAAATCCATGAAAATACCTACACAATGCATCATATTCAGCAATGAGTTACAGAAAGCTTTCTAGCTGAGAGTGAACCAGGAGATTCACCACGGCTGTTACCAGTCAACATTTTCGTGGAAAGTCCAGTCAATACAAGAGAATAAAATGAAAAGCCTAAGGATCAGGAAAAATAAAAATAAAAATGAACTGCTGGTTTTCCCATGTGACATCTTTGTGTTCATAAAAATCCAAAAGAAACTAGAAACAAAGTATTAGAATTAATAAATGTGGCGAGATTTCGGTTTATGTTAATATAAACAGTCAATGAAATTTTTATGTAACATGAACTGGAAAATTAAATATTTCAAATATCATTACAAAAGCATCTAAAAATATATCAAATAACAAAAGAAGTACATGATCTCTACACGCAAAAAAATGTAAAATATAAATGAGAGAAATTTAAGAAGACCTAAATAGATAGGTATACCTCCAAATTGATCTAGATATTCAATGCAATCTCAATACAACTCTCAACAGAATACTTTTTTATCAACTCAAAATTTTATCCTATAATTTATACAAAAACATGAAGAGCCAAGAAAATGCAGGGTAATCTTAAAGAAGACAAACACAAAGAAATGATAAATATTTGAGATTATAGATATGCTAAATACCTTGATCTGATTAATACATTTTATATATTGAAACATCTGTGTACCCCATGAATAGGTATCACTATTTGTCCATTTAAAAAACAGAACTGTAAAAACAAAGAAAAAATAGAAAGTAAAGATGGAAGTCTTACACTATCAAATATCAAACTAGTTATAAAGATATTGTAATTAAGACAGGGTGGTATTGGCACAAAGTGGGACAAATGGATGTCAGAAGTAGAGTAAGAATTCAAAAATTAGTGCCCACATATACAGTTTCCTGTATACAGTTTCCTGTATTCTCAATGGAGAACAGTAGGAGAAGATTTATATTTTCTATAAATGGTTCTGGAGCCAATGCATATACAAGGAGGAAAATAACTTTGACCTTTACTTCACTCCATTTCCAGAGTGATTCTAGATCTAAATGTAAATGGTAAGGCAGTCTGGAGGATCAAAATGCAAAATACACCAAAAAGAAACGAAAGGACTGGTATACAGCCACTTGCCACATGATGATGCTGTGGTCAGTGACAGGCAGCATACATCACAGATTATAATGGATCTGAAAAATTCCTGCCACCTAGTGGAACTGTAGTAAAGATAAGGTTGTGGCACAGCACATTCTTCATCTGTGTTGTTTGTTTGTTTTTGATGCTGGTGTAAACAAACCCACTGCCCTGCTAGTCGTATAAAAGTGTAGCATATACAATGATGCATAGTACCTAATACTTGATAATGATAAATGGCTGTGTTACTGATTTATTACTATACATTTTATTATATTAAACTGTATTCCTTCCAATTATAAAAAAGTATTAGCAGTAAACAGCTTTAGGCAGGTCTTCCAGGAGGCGTTCCAGAAGAAGGCATTGTCATCATAGGAGATGACGTCTCCATGTGCTATTGCCCCTGCAGAGCTTCCAGTGGTACAAGATGTGGAGGTGGAAGATATTAATGGTCCTCATCCTGTGTGGGCCGAGGTTAATGTGTGTGTGTCTTAGTATTTAACAACAAAGTTTAAAAAGTTTTAAAAAAAAATCAGTAAGTAGAAAAAACTTGCAGAACAACGATATACAAAAAGTGGTTTTGGACAGCTACAGTGTTTGTTTTAAACTGTTATAAAAGTAAAAAAATAAAGTCTGTAAAGAGTTTCAGTAAGCTGGCCAGGTGCACACATGTAACCCCAGCATTGGGAGGCCAAGGCAGGTGGATCACCTGAGGTCAGGAATTCAAGGCCAGCCTGGCCAACATGGTGAAACCCCGTTTCTACCTAAAAATACAAAAATTAGCTTGGTGTGGTGGTGGGCACCTGTAATCCCAGCTACTTGAGAGGCTGAGGCAGTGGAATTTTTTCTTCTTCTGGGAGTAGAATACTTGAACCCAGGAGGTGGAAGTTGCAGTGAGCCGAGTGGCACAGCACTCTGGCCTGGGTGACAGAGTCTCTATGTCAAAAAATAAAAAAGTTATAGTAAGCTGTTTATTGAAGAAAGAAAAGTGTTTTTATAAATGTTGTATGGCTTAAGTACATAGTGTCAGTAAAGTCTGCAGTCGTGTATGGTAATGTCCTAGGAATTAACACCCACTCACCACTCACTCACTTACTCACACAGAGCAATTTACGGTCCTGCAAGCACCATTCATGGGCAGTCCTATGCAAGTATACCCTTTTTTATCTTGTATACCATATTTTTACTGTACTTTTTCTATATTTAGATATGCTTAGATACAAAAATAACATTGTGTTAAAATTGCCTACAGCATTCAGTACAGTAACACATTATGCATCTTTTAACCCAGGAGAAATAGGGTTATACCATACAGTCTAGGTGTATAGGAAACTACAGCATCTGTGTTTACGCAGATATACTCTACGATGTTCCCACGATGACAAAATTACCTAACGATGCATATATCAGAAGGTAACCCTCTCACTAAGTGATGTGTAACTGTATTGGACGACAGCAATTTTAAAACCTCTCAATCAAAAGACATCATTAAGAAAGTGACAAGGCAAGTCATTTGCCTGCTTCTCCCTCATCCTATTCAATCTGTGACACTAAAAGAGTCAGTGCAACACAGCAACTTCTGGTGGCTTGTGGTATATCTATCTCCCTATCCATGTACCCTTCTAACCAACTAACCACTGACCCACCCAATCATTCATCCATTCATCTAACCAACCATTCATCTATCCATCAACCTATCCAACCATGTGATCATCTACTCACCAACCCCCTAACCCAACTATTCATCCAACCATCCACCCATTCAACCATCCATCCATCTATCCATCTGCCCATTGACATGTCCTTATCTGTCCATACACACATTCTTCATCTTTCCATTCATGTGTAATTATGTATACACAGACACAACTGCACACACACACATAGACACACACAGTTGAAAAGGAAACAATATAGCCACCAAAAGGGCATGACTTTTTTCCTTAAATTCCTTGATAAATGTTTATAGGTCGCTAAGTGGGTATAAACTTTTCCAAGTCTGTGGATGGTAGCTATTAATAATACCTCATCACATAGGTGTGATAGGAAGCGCAAACACCATGCACCCTGAAGTGTTATGCAGAAGTCAGTGAATTTTCTTGTCATGGAGTCTTTTGAAAGGGTTGAAGATCTTTAGGCCTGTCACTAAATTCAATTTGCTTTTCCCTCTGTCCATACTTGTCACAAAATAAATTTTGACCTTTGGTCACCAATGAGTTTGTTTCCATATATATTATCTAGAATTATAATCATCTTATTATATAATTTAAGGGCAAAACGTACCGGGCCACACTTTTAAATGTGGAAACATATACTTCTTTGCCCTCAAGAGACACAGGGGCCAAACATAAGCCAGGTTCAGAGAATCGGGTCTGGATAATTTACTCGCCCTAAGCAAGGATTGTTTTGTCTCTGTTCACTCTATGAGGAGTCTGACATGTTGCCCTGCAGACAAAGTTGTATGAAATTTGAGAATGGCTTTGCAGTAGCTGTTCTCTCCGTATCATCTTACAGACAGATGTATGAAATTTGAAAAGGACTCTGGAGTAGCTGTTCTCTTCCTCTGTCTAGTTCTGGACATTCATGTGATGAAGAGTACTATTGAGTGTCACTCTAAGTAGCAGGTTCTAGATACATTTCAATGATGTTATCACATTCTTTTCTAAACTCCTCAAGGTTGGTAAATATTAATTTAGAAGTTCTATAAAAAATACAGAAATGCATTACTGTTAAAACTTAATATTCACATCACAGGATTTTGAGCACATTGTTTGAGACTTAAAGGCAGTCATAAAAGGGACAGCATGTTCCATTTGACTGAAAACAGTTTGTGGAGTTGCATTTCTGCAAGATTATAAAGTAACAGGAAACTAAAATAGAGACTGCTTTTAAAAATGTGTTACCACAAACTAGCATACTGCAAAATTTACCTGGAACATTTTGATTCTTCTCGTAGATACAGAAAATTGAAAGGTGTTTCAGGTAGAACACTTCTCAAGATATTGGTCAAAAATAGGAACATTGAGTTTAATAACCCTAGAGCCAAGATTTTTAACAATAAAAGGTGGTACAAAAAGCAACAATCTCAAATTGTCACTCTTATTCTCCCCTTTGCTTTCCATCTTCAGACCTGCATTTTTACATGGGTAACACAAACCCTAGCTTTCTTACAACCTCACTCATTATATTCCCTCAGTCTAATCCTATGTTCCCTCTGTGTAAGAAGACACATTTTCATGAGTCTCTTGTGTTTCTGTGTAGTCTCATCAAGTATGGCAGCGACTTCCTTGTTCCAGACTATTGTTTCAGGAATGCTTCCATAGCAAACATCTTCAGAAGGCAGAGTGTTTCTCTCTAAAGTAAAGGACAGGCAGGCTTACTGCCTATTATATGAAGGATTTGATTTCCCAGCCTCAGGGTTCTATTACGCATGCAAGTGACATCCGTAATTCTTGTGTCATCCCGAGGGAATCAGAGCTCAGGGAACTTGCACAAAAGTGATGGTGTTCTAACTGCTGCTCTTGTTGTGAGTACTAACCTGTCCTTCACTGTTGATCCCAGAGGCTCATGGCTTCTACCAGAACCTCGGAAATTATGGAAAGCTAATTTGTTAATTTGCAAGTAGGGTAAAACCTCAAACCCTTAACAGTTCTTCGCACAACTCAAACTCCAAAATCACCCAGTTTTGAAAGCTGAGAGTTAAAAGCCTCATAACAATTAATTGATAAGTACTGATTACATTAAAGCCAAATACTGGTAACATTTATTGAGGTATTACTAGTTGTAAATATATTACATATATACATGCATGTATGTAGACACACATATAGAGCCTTCATTATTATGTATGCATTATTGTCTCTATATACAGAATATTTAAAGAGCAGAGAAAGCAAATAATTTTCCCCAGTTTACCCAACTAGTACCTAGTGGACCCGACATTCCAGCCTCCTATCCTTGTCCTCTCCACCTGAGTTTTTACCCACCCTGCTGTATGTGTCTCTAGTTGACTTCCTTCTTTGTCCCCTTCTTTCTTTGGGCACTATCATTCCTAGGCATCGAGAGAACCAAGTATCTCATGGTCTAACTTCATAGTCCCATAGTGAACTACCTAACATAGGCACACAATTTACTAACATAATATACTAAATTGCTAATGTAAACAATCTGAGCTAATCACTCTAAAGATTCCTCTCTTCCCTATAAAAGGCAAAATAGAAGCCGAGAGAAGGGATTCATTGTAGCTTGAAGGATTTAGGAGAGTTTTCTAGAGAATACAGCACTAATTTGAGTAAATTAGTGCCACTGAATACTCACAGAGGTATTTGTTTTTCTGCTCCTGTGTTAGTTTGCCAGGGATAATGGCTCCCAGCTTCATCCATGTCTCTGCAAGGGACGTGATCTCATTCATTTTGATGGCTGCACAGTGTATGCATGGCGTATATGTACTACATTTCCTTTATCCAGTCTGTCATTAATGGGCATTTAGACTGCACACCTACAACCATCTAATCTGTAACCAACCTGACAAAACAAGCAATGGGGAAACGATTCCCTGTGTGATAAATGGTGCTGGGAGAACGGGCTAGCAATATGTAAAAAATTCAAAGTGGACCCCTTTCTTACACCATATATCAATATAAAAATCAACTCAGGCCGGGCGCGGTGGCTCAAGCCTATAATCCCAGCACTTTGGGAGTCTGAGGCGGGTGGATCACGAGGTCAAGAGATCGAGACCATCCTGGTCAACATGGTGAAACCCCGTCTCTACTAAAAATACAAAAAATTAGCTGGGCATGGCGGTACATGCCTGTAATCCCAGCTACTCAGGAGGCTGGGGCAGGAGAATTGCCTGAACCTAGGAGGCGGAGGTTGCGGTGAGCCGAGATCGCGCCATTGCACTCCAGCCTGGGTAACGAGCGAAACTCCGTCTCAAAAAAAAGAAAAAATCAACTCAATGTGGATTAAAGACTTAAACATAAAACCAGAGCCATAAAAACCCTAGAAGAGAACCTAGGCAATGCCATTCAGGACACAGTCACAGGTAAGTATTTCATTATGAAGATGCCAAAAGCAATTGAAACAAAAGCAAAATTTGACAAATGGGATCTAATTAAACTAAAAACCTTCTCACAACAAAATAAACTCTCTACAGAGTAAACATACAACCTAAGAATAGTTAACATAATTTTATTTATTGTACAGCATATCTCACTGAGAATACTGTTGTACAAAATTATTGACTATTCATGACATCTTGCTTTAATTCAAAGGTCAGTGGACTTCTCCATTAGAAATCCTATATTCTTACTTAAACATTAGATTTGGAAATATAAAATCACATTCCAATTTCATAAATGTAATATATTTATAAATTGATAGGCCACATTTTGAAAAAAAATTTTTTAAATAATTCTAATATAAGGGTGCTACATTTGGCAAATAAAAATATAGAATATATAGTTAAATTTGAATTTCAAATAGAAAGTATTTTGTTAGGATACACAATATGTCTCATGTGATATTTGCAGCATATTCACACTGGAAAGTTATCCACTGTCTATGTGAAATTTATAAAACTTGTGATTCTATATATTACCTGGAAACACTATTTTACTATCAAGTTGCAGAAAGTGGTGCGTTTAGAAGTCACAAAAGTTCAGACTGATGTCAGCTTGTCTTTTAGTATAGAAATAGATATACAGATACTCTTACACAGACATAGATATTAATATAAATTCTGTGTGAATTCTTCATTACCCCATAAAATTACAACATTCCCACATATGCTTTCTGATTAATAAAGAATAGTGATACTGAAATTTTATGCAGTTTAAACCATGACCACACTTTCTTGACCTATAGTTATTATGCATTCTGGAAAGCTGTGCCATAGTACCTAATTATTTATCATAAAGGTTATTTCTTTATGTGAATATTCACATTGAATAGTAACCCTGAATAATTTCAGAACAATTTCTTCAAAATAAATTCTCCTTTTATACAGCCTGAACTTCTCTCTTTTTGGACCAAGTAGTTAACCAAGTGTTTAATAAAGTAACCCATGTATTTTTACCAATTAAATCTTAATTATGAAAAGATTATGCTTTACTTAAGCCCCTAATCACCAACAAAGTGAAACACACAGCTTGTTGGCTTTAAGCCCTGGAGACATCTCTGAACTCAGGAGGCATTTAATGGCCCCTGGAGTAGATTCAGTTCCTTCTCTTCCTAGTTTTAAGCACATTTTTGAAATCAAAGATTAGGTCACTGAAGACATGCAGTAAGACAGCCCACAAGAATTGATCCAGTAAAGTACCAGACATGGATAAAATGTATACAACTTCCAATGAGCAAACAGAAAAAGAAAGGCCTAACCAAGATTTTAAAACAAAAAAGGGAAGGAGAACACAATAAAATCTTCTTAAAATAAATAAGTAAATTTAAATTTAGAAATTTATTTAAAATTTAAAAACCCTTTTTTAAAATAAAGATTTTAAAACAAAAGAAAAAAAAAAGAAGGAGAACACAATATAAAAGAAGGGAGAACACACGATTCACTGCAGAAAGATATTTTATAATCCCAACAGAAAACACGTCTTTTAAAAAGCTGTGTATGAAATATTGGGTTATAAGGCTATAAACAGATACTAAAAATATATGGCCAAGAGGCAAACAAAAATCTAAGGAGAGTCAGATTAAACAAGGAATACTTTGTATCAAACAGAAACAAAAGTTTAATTATAGAAAAATAATGTGCACTAGAATCAGTTGAATGGAACCAATACTGTAGAAAGCAATAGATAAAAAGTTCAAGAAACTATCTCATGTTTATGAATAAGAAAGACAGAGTTAAACATGAGAGAAGATATAAAATAAGTATAATGAACTTGAAATTGCATGTAATTTGTGTTCCTTGAAAAGACACAGAGTGACAGAAAGAGAAGCAACACTAAATGCATAATAGGAAACAAGAAATTCTCGGGTAGAAGATCTGAATCTGCTAGTTGAGGAGCATTCTGGAGAGCAGCAAAATTCTCTTTAAAAGAAAAATGAATATGTAGACCCCATCTGCTGAAAATTTTATACTTGAAGGAAATAAATACTAAAGTAGAAAAATTAGATCAATGACACAATGAAAAATTATATTGAATGCAGATTTCTTCTGTCAGATAATTTTTCAGAGTTGAAAAGAGAAAAGTATATGATTTGGTATTCTATATTCAGTAATTTCTTCAACAAATATTATTAAAAACCACTTTTATACCAAACACCAGACTAGGTGCGCTATACCTTTAGGTCTTAATTTATGTTTGGAGACAATAAAAGGGTGTATCAGTCTGCTGTCATACTGCAATAAAGACATATCAGAGACTGGGTAATTCCTAAAGAATAAGAGGTTTAATGGATTCACAGTTCCACGTGGCTGGGGATGCCTCATAATCATGGTAGAAATCAAGGGAGAAGCAAAGTCACATCTTACATGGCGGTAGGGAAGAGAGAGCTTGAGCAGGGAAACTCCTTTTTGTAAACCGTCAGATTTCATGAGACTTATTATCATGAGAAACGTATGGGAAATACCCACCACCATGAATCAACTACCTCCTACCAGGTCCTTCCCATGACATGTGGGCATTGTGGGAGTTACAATTCAATATGAGATTTGGGTGGGGACACAGCCAAACCATATCAAAAGGCATAGAAAGTAGACCTCCTACAGCCCTTTATGGGGGAGTATCCACAGAATGCTCTCAGATAAATCACACCAAGGAACTCCAAAGAAGAGAAGTTGCAGAAGTGATATAACTAAGAATAATCAACCAGACATGTATCTGTTACACTCTGTCCTCTGGGTAGAGATTGTGGCCTTAGAGAGCTGACCTTCTTTTCCATGGCTAATAGGAAAACTAGATGCATTAGCCCAGGACACTTTCCTAAGACTGGAAGTGGGAAGGTGCTAAAGAGAAATGATTCTGTTTTCCTTGAATGGCAGGAGGCACTTTGCCAAGAAATGGAAGGCAGATGCCTTGGTGCTGTGTTACAATGGCTTACTATCGGCTCCTGCCACAGAGTTCCAGAAAACAAAATTGGGTTCTCTGCTCCCAGAGGGTAGCACTCTTCTCCTAGATTATCCAATGTCCAGGGTCTCAAGGAGGAGCCCTGGCCTCCTGGAGCACAGTTTCCTTTTGTATTTTCCTGTCATGTCTTCCCTTTCTCCCCTTCCCCAGCCCCATCCTCCAAAAACTTCCCGAGGACCAGGGTGCCTCACAGTAAGAATGTGACTCTCTCTAGAGGGAACTCTGCAGGCTCACAATGCAGGCAGCCCCACTGCAGACCCTAGACACAACCACACTTGCCTGTCAGGGCCTCAAACCAGAGACCACCCTCAACGGCACTGGCTAAGTTTTGCCATTGAACCGAAGTGTAGAAGGACTGAAAAGTAGGACACAATCCCATTTAAACTATTTTTATCTGAATAATTCTTATAGTACAGCTATAAACCAGAATGTAAACATAATTTTACATGTTGACATGTAAGACATATAATGTAAAATAAAAATATTCATCTAACTTTTCAGATCAATAACAGCCAGTACTGGTTTAAAATAAGTAAGTGTAAAGATTGCCCTGAATTTCATGTGGTTGTCAATATAGTTTACTGACAATACTGATTATTTTTTTTTAATTGCCTTGAATTTTTTTAAATAAGTGAACTTTAGATCATATAAAACTGTATTACAATTTGCAGTTGCAAAAATATCGAACCAACTTAAATGCCCATCAACAAATTAGTGGACAAAATATAGATATACACCATGAAATACTACCCAGCCATAAAATGCTATGAAATAATGGCCTTTGCAGCAACTTGGTTGGAGCTAGAAGCCATTATTCTAACTGGAGTAACTCGGGAGTGAAAAACCAAATACTTTATGTTCTTCTTTACACCACAGAGCTAAGCTATAAGGATGCAAAGGCATAAGAAGCATGTAACGGACTTCGGAGACTCAGGGGTGAGGGTGGGAGGTGGGTGAAGGATAAAATACTACATACTGGGTACAGTATACACGACTCAGGTGACAGCTTCACCAGAATCTCAGAAATCACTGCTATAAAACTCACCTATGTAATCCAAAACCACCTGCTTGGTTAGGTACCCCCCAAAATGATTGAAAATAAAAATAAACAGAAACAGTGTATTCATCTGCTTGGGCTGCCATAACAAAATACCACAGACTGGGTGGCTTAAAATCACAGAAACGCATTTTCTTCAAAGCTATGAAGGCTGGAAGCGTAAGAGCTGAGTGCTGACTAGTTTGGTTTCCGATGAGGGCTCTCATTTTGGTTTCCAGATGGCTGCTTTCTTGCCTTCTTGACATGTCATCATGATGTCTTTTGGAGCATCTGAGGGAGCTAGAAAGGGAGGGAGGTAAAGCAGGAAAGGAGCAGGGAAGGGGATGGAAAGGGACACGGTGGGGGAGAGCGAGCACAAAAGTGTTCTCACAAGAACACTAATCCCGTCAGACCGGAGGTCCGCATTTATGGCTTACTGAAGCTTAATGGCTTCCTTATTCCAAATACAGCCACACTGGGGCTAGGGCTTCAGTGCATCAATTTTGGAGTGTCACAAACTCTCAGTCCATAAGAAACAGCATATATAATTTCTATGTTACAGATAGAGGAAAGGAGTGGTGAGGAAGCTAATTCATGATAAAAGGAATAAAGACTAAGAAGACATTAAAAGATGAAGAGAGAGAGACTGTCAGTTTAGACCGTGGCAAAACAGGAAAAGCTTCTCTTTCAAAGGCAAGACTCTCGGACTGGATTATTTAATTTCCAAAATAAGCTAGCAACACCACCAAAACAAAGCCATTGACAAACATCAAAATTAAACATTCATAAGCTATGTCAAGAAATGATAACCAAGGCAAGGATTACAGCATAAAAAATAGTAAAAGTCAAAGTAAAGTTAAAAAGAGTGATTTATAATAGTTCATTATGAACATACAACAGAAAAACGTGCATTCAAAAATGCATATCATAGAAATATACAGTGCAAAAACAGATTTTAAAGAAGAGAGGGAAACTGATAGGCATGAAAGGGAACCTTGTGGACTCTCACTCATTTGCATTTTAAACAAGTAAAATATAGAAAATCTATGCTGAATGCATTTTAATAGATTATCTACCACATGCACAGAATAATTGTTACTTGCAACATTCAAGAGAAACAAATGAAAATGTCTATGAATTAATAAGAGAGCTCAGTAGGATATATGGATTACAAAATAATTTACAAAAATTAACTGCTTCCCTAATTAATTAGAAAATCATGATGATAAATATTCTATTCCAAAACACCACTAAAAAATGTTGCCAAGAAAAATAACTTTAAAATAGATGTGCGTAACTACCTGAAGAAATCTACAGATCCATATAAAATGTCCTAGGAAATGCCTTAAACAAATGGAAAATTCTTAGCAAGAATATGACAAAACGTTCAATTTACCAAAATTATAAATTAAATGTCATTTTTTTTTTTGACGGAATTTCGCTCTTGTTGCCCAGGCTGGAGTGCAATGGCACGATCTCGGCTCACCGCAACCTCCGCCTCCTGGGTTCAGGCAATTCTCCTGCCTCAGCCTCCTGAGTAGCCAGGATTACAGGCACATGCTACAATTCCCAGCTGATATTTTGTATTTTTAGTAGAGACGGGGTTTCACTATGTTGACCAGGATGGTCTCGATCTCTTGACCTCGTGATCCACCCGCCTCGGCCTCCCAAAGTCCTGGGATTACAGGCGTGAGTAAATGTCATTCTTTTACGGAATTTTCTTAATTTCTTAGAGCTGCCATAAGGAAGTGCCATAGGATGGGAGGCTTAAACAGCAGACGATTTTCTTACAATTCTAGGGGCTGGAAGCCCAAGACCAAGGCATCAGCAGGGATGGTTTCTCCCAAGGCCTCTTTCCTTGGCTTTCAGGCAGCCACCTTCTCTCTGCATCTTCACGTTGTTTCTTCTGTGCTCTTGCACCTCTGGTGTCTCTTTTTTGTGTATCCTCATTGTTTATGTTTTACAAGGATACCAGTGCAGTTAGGTTAGGGCCCACCCTGAAAGCCTCAGGTTAACTTCATCTTCTCTTTAAAGGCCTCAACTCTAAATCGTCACATTCTGAGATTGGGATTTCAACACATGAATTTTGCAGGGGAAAAGGGAGGACAAAAATCAGCCATTAACAAGAATATAGCAGGGACTTCCTAAATTATTACCAATCGTGTTTCGTCACCTGCCTTCTTCACAAATGATTTGGATTCTGCTTCAGTGAGTTAGGGGAAGAAGTGATGTTCTCCGTTTCAGGCCTGGCCATTTTTAAGACAGAGTCTCACTTTGTCACCCAGGCTGGAGTGCAGCAGTGGCACAATCTCAGCTCACTGAAACCTCTGCCTCCTGGGTTCAAGCGATCTTCCTGACCCAGCTTAGCTGGGATTACAGGCATGGACCACCACACCCAGCTGAGTTTTGAATTTTTAATAGAGATGAGGTTTCACCGTGTTGGCCAGGCTGGTCTCAAACTCCTGACCTGAAGTCATCTGCCCACCTCAGGCTCCTGAAGTGTTGGGATTATGGGCGTGAGCCATGGCACCTGGCCCATAAAACACTCAACCATCCCAGTTTTTCTGCTTTCACAGTCTTTGAAGAACTTGTATTTACATGGCAGCACATATAAAGAAAAGGGTGCCTGGAATTCTGACTTGCCCTGGAAGGAACGCACACAAACATACGCTTGCATTAGGTTTTAACAGAACTATTTCTGTTCAGTCATTATTTTTTTTGTTTGTTTTACACTGCAGCAAACATGTTAGACTAACAGAACATACACAGATACACACAATACCACATTATGAAACATTCCCCATTCAAGAATTTAAAAACTTCATCATTCATAGTTATGCTTTCCA
The DNA here is from genome assembly GCF_001604975.1 of Cebus imitator. Classification (NCBI taxonomy): domain Eukaryota; kingdom Metazoa; phylum Chordata; class Mammalia; order Primates; family Cebidae; genus Cebus; species Cebus imitator. The sequence continues at coordinate 160,472 of NW_016107838.1, forward strand.
TTAAGGATTTAAATAGAGGGATGGTCATCTAATAGTAGTGGAAAAAGTAAACTCAATCAACATCAGTTTCTTTGGAAAAACCTCCTTTACTTCATCATCAAGGTTGTCACAGAAGAAATAGCCCCTTTGAGGAACTTTGAGTATGGTGTACTCTACAGAATCTCCAAAGATGAAAGTCAAAGGACTCGGCCTACATAGGGAGCAAAGCCCTTAAATACGGCCCAAGGAATGAAGTAATATCAAAATAAATTAGTACCTAAGATGCAGCAGCTACATGTCCACAAACAAACATCTATTGACAAGAAAACCATGACCAGGTACTAAATCATTACCTTGTAAAACTCTAGGCCACTCAAGTTAAGGAAAATGTTTAATCTCCATAGAACAGACAGATGGAAAAGTCCATTATTCTGCCAGCTGCTGCTGTAATCCAACCTAAAATGATCTCCAGCTGAGAAGCTAGGGGCTTTAAAAAAAGTAGACATCAAAGGGCGGAGTCATCAGAGCAGATACACAGTCATGTAGCAAAGCCACTGCACCTCTCTCAGGAGGAAGCTCCCTCCCAGAAATAACTGTGAGATAATTTACAGTGCCCATTGATGAGAAGCACCTCTTTTCATTAGTTTTGATGACAATTTTAATTATAATTTAGCCCTTGAATGCATGCACACAGAAAGACTGAGACATCTTTGAAAGAAGTGATGAAACCCTTATCAAAAGCCAAAACACTTACAAAACAGATTGGAACAAGCAATGCAGTAGGTGAAGAAACAGCCAAAAATATGAATTAAAAAATGAAAATGAAACTTTGCATGTGAGGTACTCTATAGAATCTATTGGATCTTATCAAAAATAGGAAGTATTTAGCACATCTAAAAAAAAAATGTAAGATTGCATTAAGAAGGCTGTAATAGGCTGGGCTCAGTGGCTCAAGCCTGTAATCCCAGCGCTTTGGGAGGCTGAGACAGGTGGATTACCTGAGATCAGGGGTTCGAGACCAGCCTGGCCAGCATGATGAAACCCAATCTCTACTAAAAATACAAAAAATTAGCCAGGCCTGGTGGCAGGTACCTGTAATCCCAGCTATTTGGGAGGCTGAGGCTGGAGCATCACTTGAACCCTGAAGGTGGAGCCTGCAATGATCTAAGATTGCGCCAGTGTACTGCAGCCTGGAAGGCACAGCAAGACTCTGTCTCAAAGGGAAAAAATAAAGAAGCCTGTCACAGAAGTGATGTTTTACATAAATGCATATACACACATGCACACACACCAACCACACAGGTAACTGTATTCTAAAGAGGTGGGGCTTCATCCCGTTAGTATAGGTTCAATTATTCCCAATGTTTCTTTTCCAAACATGTCACACCTGAGGATTGTTTTAGCTCATGGCAGCACTGGCTGCTTTCACAACTCCACACATATTTGCAATGTCGGCAGCTAGAAAGTATTAAAAAGATAACATTTTAGCTCTGCCTATACAAAAGATGAGTATCATGCTATCTGAAATTACCATATAGATATAAATTGCAAGTTGTTTTCATGATGTTTTGGCATTTGTGGGCAAAAGGTTTATGCCCTTGTTGTCCTTTAAAAATTCATCATGTAATATGGGACCAAGATGCCTGAAATAAATAATACTGGGAACAGCCAATAGACTTCAGATCATTCATGCTAGCAAAAAAA
>NW_016107838.1:162601-245928 GCF_001604975.1 Cebus imitator
AAAAAAAAAAAAAAGGAAACAACAACAACAAAAAAAAATACAACAGCCTGTGCATGCCAGGAGGCAGACGGGTCTGGCATGGCTAAAGAATCGGCAGGCAGAGCCCTCGGGCCATGGGTAGAGAAGAAGCTTGACAGCTGGGGTAGGGCTCTGATGTTTGCTGTGACAAGGGCTGTTATTCTGAATGTTCCCAGGTCCAACCCATAGCCTCATGCTGAAAACCTATGCAGAGAAAACTGAAACCAAGAGTAATTAGGAAAAAAACCAGATCAATCATGTCTCTACACCCTCAGAAAAAAGCTGAATGTGCAACATAACATTGGCCCTATGTAAACAAGTAAAAATTAAAAGTTGCTGGAATCCCTGTAACACGTTAAGTCTCCCGAGAAATATGACTGTGGTCTGAGTCATGTAGCATGTTGTGGTAACTTCTGCTTTTTAGATTACAGCTGAAATCTTCCTCATCGTTCTTGTTCTGTCCCGAAGAGCTGGTACCACAGGGGTACACCACCATGTCCAGCTATATTTTGTATTTTTTACAGAGATGGGGTCTCACTCTGTTGTCCAGATTAGACTCAAACTTGGCCTCAAGTGATCCTTTCACCTCAGACTCCCAAAGTGCTGTTATTACAGGCATGCCCCAGCACATCCAACCTCAACACATGTTTTTAAAAGGTAATCCTTATAAATAGTTGTGTTAGTCCATTCTCATACTGCTCTTAAATACTACCAGAGACTGGGCAATTTATAAAGGAAAGATGCCTAATTGACTCACAGTTTCCCATGGCCAGGGAAGCCTCAGGAAACTTACAATCATGGTAGAAGGGGAAGTAAACACATTCTTTTTCACATGATGGCAGGAAGGAGGACTGCCAAGCAAGGGGGAAAAGCCCCTTATGAAATCACCAGATCTTGTGCAGCCTCACTCACTCTCACAAGAATAGCATGAGGGAAACAGCTCCATGATTAAATTACCTCCCACCAGGTCTCTCCCACAACATGTGGGGATTATAGGAACTCCAATTCATGATGAAATTTGGGTGGGGACACACCCAAACTATATCAAAAGGTGAGAAAGGACTGTCAAATTATTTTTTTTTAAAGTTGTAATGATGAACTACACTTAATTTGTAAGCTTTGCCTCAGATGTTGTCTTCCCCATCACTGTTCCGTGCTAAGGTATGCCCCTCGTGTGATACCAGAAACCAGGCAATGGCAGGACAGATGACTCTGTCAAGTGGGACTGCTCAGGGCACCCCAGGACCACTCAAGTTCATTGGCCAAAGCAAGTCACGTTGCTAATTCCAGTCAATGAGAGCAGAAAATTATATGTTCCTTAAATGAAAAGAGGGTTTGAAAACAATAATGAAATCTATCCCAATTATCACACAATCTATAAAATCTACACAATGCAGATAATAAAACCTGTTCCTTATGAGATAGTAAAGCAATTCCTAAAATAAACAATGTGACACTGCCAATCAATAAACAGATCAATGAAACATGCTAGAAAAGTGCAAAAATAGACGCATGTACATAGAGACTCTTAGTAAATAATAAAGATGACATTTTTAAAACATTGGGAAAAATTGTAATGTTAGGGTAACAAGATATATATGTTGGAACAAGTAAATACTGACTGCACTACTGACATCTAACAAATATCTGTTGGGACAGATCTTTAAACTTGGGAAATGAGATTAAAATATTAAAAGAAACATAATTTTTTCAAGTAATCAAGAAACAAGCAGGAAGTCATAAGCAAGACAAACTTTCTGAGTAGGCATAAAATCCAAATGTCATAAAAGTAAAGACTAACAAATCTGACTGCAAAAATAAATACATAATTTCTACATAGCTAATAAAAATAACTCAAGGTGAAAAGAAACAAATTGGGAAAAGTGTTTTCCAAATTGCCATATTAGAATGGTTAGTCAAACATATAAAGATCTAAGAATCATTAAGAAATAATTCAAATGAGATTAAAAAAGTAAAGTTGAACAGGTATTTTACAGAGAAGGAAATATGAATTGTTTGCAAATAAAAGATATTCTCAACAACAGACATGCACAGTAATAATTTCAATTAGGTATGTTTCATCTTTCACATTGAGGAATCTCAAATTTATGGCAACATTTTGTACTGATAGAAGTGTGAGTTTATCAGACTCTCATGTATTGCTGGAAGGAGTTTAAGTTACATGTCTGTAGGGGTTTGGGAGTTATCAACCAACATTTAAAATTCAAAATATTCTTTCACCAAAAATTCTACTTTCAAGTACAGTTTACACATAGACTTACACATATATGAAATAGGACATGCACAAAGACAAACTATATTCCTTCCACCACCATTTAAATTCAAGCAACAGAATTAAATTCTAATTCTTGTTCATGGCTTGCTTCTATCATTCATCCATAAATGGCCCCTTTATTTAATTAGCTCTGCCTCACAATGTAGTAAGTACTTTCAAATACACCACCTACACTAAATGCTACAACAATGAAGATAACGTATTCTACTTTCCATCTTCTCTCCTTCCCCCACCCAATTTAATCACCATCTTGAAGCTACACCCATAATATTCTTTTTTACTGTTGTATGAAGCTTAATTGCATCCATATATATTCCCCAAAAGTACATGTATATGCATCTTTTTTAACTTGGTTAGGATTTTTCTGAAAATCTGTTTCATCTTACAAAATTTACTTTTTCATGTAATATTTTTAACTAAAACCATCCACATTGCCCTGTGCCACTTGTAGTTCAATTATTTGAGGTTCCATTGTGAAATCTGCCAGTTTATTTATGCATTCTCCCATGACTGGGCAGGTGGGTTATTTCCTGGTTGCTACTTTTGTGAATAGCATTCACATGTGTGAACATTTTCATTCATGTCTCCTGCTGAACATGCACACGACTTTTTTTGGATATAACCAGGAGAGCAATTGCTAGCTCATTAGATAAATATTAAGGTTTAAGAAATAGCTAATCTGCTTGCCAAAGATGTGCCATTTGTGATCACCAGAAATGCCTAAGGATCTGTGGGTCTAGCACCTACTATACAACTTGACAATATCTGATATGGTTTGGCTGTGTCCCCACCCAAATCTCATCTTGAACTGTAGTTCCCATAATCCCCACCTGTCATGGGATGGACCCAGTGGGAGGTAAATGAATCATGGGGCAGCTACCTCCATGCTGTTCTCGTGATAGTGAGTTCTCACGAGATGTGGTACTTTTACAAGTGGCCTTTCCCCTTTTGCTTGGCACTTCTTCCTGCCACCGTGTTAAGAAGGATGTGTTTGCTTCTCCTTCTGCCATGATTGTAAGTTTCCTCAGGCCTCCTCGGCCATGCTGAACTGTGAGTCAATTAAACCTCTTTCTATTATAAATTACCCTATCTCAGGTATGTCTGTATTAGCTGTGCGAGAACAGACTAATACACTGTCAAATTTTTAACTGTTGCAACTCAAAATCATGTAAAACTGTCTCACTGAGGTGTCAATTTTCTCATCACTAATGATGTGAACAATCTCGTTTTATGTTCCATTGGCAAAATGTTTCCTTTTCTATCAAATGCCTGCTTACTTTTGGCAACTATTTCCCAATGAGCTGCTTTCCTCATTGTTTTGTATATGTTTCATGAACACATTTTGTAAATGTTCTATGTATACACTTGATACCAAGTTGTGTGTTTGTGAAAGTCTAACGAGTCACCTCACTTCCTTTAATATATCTGTTGGTATACAAGAGATATAAATTTTATTAGTCATATTTAGCCATTTTTTTGTTCATAAACAAAGCTTTTTGCATGCTATTTAAGACAACTTTCTTTACTCCAAGGTACAAGATATTTAGTTATACTTTCTCTCTTAAAAAGCAGTTACATTTTGTTGTTCATGTAATTATTTAATGCTGCTGCAGTTAAGTGGAGTGTATTGTATGAGATAATGGTCCAATTCATATTTTTCAAAACAGCTGTTTTTCCAGTCCTGTATATCCTGCCATCTCTCCTGATTGTTCTGACGTACTGCATGCATGGATCTTCTATGTTCCACTGATTGATTGAATAACCCTGAGCCAACATCACAGTTTCATAATTACACTAATTTTATAATAATTTCTATTAGGGCAAGTTTCTTTTCTGCTTTTATCCTTCAGAAGTGCCCTGCCCATTCTTGGCCATTTCTTTTTCCTACAAATTTAGAATTACATCACTCAGTTCTGTGAGAAAAAAAAAAAAAATCCCATCAAGAATTTGATTGGATTTGCACTACATTCAAACAACAACTTGGGGAGAATTGGAATCTTTACAACACTTGAACTTATTACAGGGTCATGTGACAAAGAATTAGTGCCAACTATCTGTAAATAATTACTACAAATCTATGTGTATATATATGTAACTTCAGATATCTTCATAACATTTTACTGCTTTCCTTGTAGAGATCTTACACATCAACTGTTCAGTTTTATTTCCATATACATAAAGTCCTTTGATGTTACTATAAACGGTTTCTCCTTGATCTGATAATCAAAATGTTTACTACACTGTATTTATAACAAATTTTCCAAAGACTTTGTAGGATTTTTCTCTACAAACAACCAGAAGGGGGAAGGAGCGACTATAACTTTGGGAGAGGAGCGACTCTAACTTCAGGAGAGGCAATTTCTTCAGAAAAGAAAATCCTAGGGTGAGACTCAGCTATTGGCCGTTACCAGGTAACATTCCCTGAAGCTGGGGGCATAAGTTCCCTGGTCCCAAAACACCAAAAACATTCGCAACAAAAGCCAAAATAGACAAATGGGACCTAATCAAACTCCACAGCTTCCGCACGGCAAAAGAAACAGTCATTAGAGTGAATCGGCAACCAACAAATTGGGAAAAAGTTTTTGCAATCTACCCATCTGACAAAGGGCTGATATCCAGAATTTACAAAGAACTAAAACAGATTTACAAGAAAAAAAAACAAACAAACCCATTCAAAAGTGGGTGAAAAATATGAATAGACACTTTACAAAAGGAGACATACATGAGGCCAACAAACCTCATGAGCAAATATGAAAAAATGCTCATCATCACTGGTCATCAGAGAAATGCAAATCAAAACTGCATTGAGATATCATCTCAAGCCAGTTTGAATGGCAATCATTAAAAAATCTAGAGACAACAGATTCTGGAGAGGATGTGGGGAAATAGGAACACTTTTACACTGTTGGTGGAAGTGTAAATTATTTCAACCATTGTGGAAGACAGTGTGGCGAGTCCTTAAGGACCTAGAAATAGAAATTCCATTTGACCCAGAAATCCCATTACTGGGTATATATCCAAAGGATTATAAATCATTCTACTATAAGGACACATGCACACAAATGTTCATTGCAGCACTGTTTACAATAGCAAAGACCTTGAACCAACCCAAATGCCCATCGATGATAGACTGGACAGAGAAAATGTGGCACATAAACACCATGGAATATTATGCAGACATCAAATACAATGAGTTCATGTCCTTTGCAGGGACATGGATGAACCTGGAAACTATCATTCTCAGCAAACTGACACAAGAGCAGAAAATCAAACACTGCATGTTCTCACTCATAGGCGGGTGTTGAACAATGAGAACACATGGACACAGGGAGGGGAGCATCACACACTGGGGTCTGTTGGGGGGAAATAGGGGCGGGACAGTGGTGGGTGGGGAAAAAACTGAAGGCCACCTTGGTTGTTTTCCATTTTGAGAGGATTATGAATAAAGCTGCTAAAACGTTTTTGTGCAGGTTTTTTTTTTTTTTTTTTTTTTTTTTAGATTTTTTTTTTTTTTTTTTTTTGTTTTTTTTTTTTGTATGTTTTTTTTTTTTTTTTTTTTGTAGATTTAAGTTCACAGCTCATTGGGGTAAATACTTGGGAACATGGTTGTCTCTTTGGGTCCTGCAGGCAGCCTGCATGACACTTGGAAGTGCCACTCTGAGCCATTTACTGGGTAACTGGTAACTAAGAGATTTTCAGCAGGTCCAGACTTCAGGGCAAGCCACATGGCCACATAGCCCCGTGAATCAGTGATCAGAATGATCTCTGCAGTCTCTGGAAAATCCCTGCAGGAAAATGGTCACACAGACCCCAGATCATCAGACTATGGGACACTAGGTGACCATGTATTTGGGGCTGTCCATTAGAAGGTTGGCATTGCCAGTGCCACTGGGTTGTTGATTCTTGCAGACCCACTAGCAATCCACTGTCAAATAAAGGTGGCACAGTTTAGATGGAGTCTGTGCAGGTCAAGAAGGTATGAATAAATTGAATACATATGGCCACAGCCCTCGTCATCCACCTGTACTGCACTGACACCTTCCTCAACTCATATGATCCAGGGGCTTTTTGTGACCAGTTGATGAAAAAGGGAAGAATGTGTGCCTAATTCAGAGATGGGTCAGCACCATGGTTACCAGAAAATGAGAAGCTGTTGCAGGAGGGACAGACTGGGAAGAGGTCTGGAGGGCAGCAGTGGAAGAAAATCCTCAGTGGGAGAGCTGGGCGCAGTGCATTTGAATCTCCCCTTCCCGTGGAGAGAGAACTCTCCATTGGCACATGATCCAGGGCAGAGGTTATTGCCTTGACTTGTCAGGAGCAGGACAGGAAGCCAATAGGAAGACTGAACACAAGGACATCTGGGAAGAGGCTACTGAACCTGGGATGGGCACACAGTGGGTGGATCTGCATCTCCTGTCCAAGGTCACCTCCAGGCTTTCTGAACAAAGACTGAACAGCTACATGGGAGGATGAATTCTCTTGCAGGTGTAGGTCTCTCTTCTTCACCCTCACTGTGCTGGGGCAAAAAGCCCATGAACTTAGTGACTATTAGTGGCAGATACAGAGGCTATATACGAGCCCAAGAAATGGGTTCCTTTTCGCAAAGGCTGGTATAGTAACTAACACTGCCGCATTTCTAATCCAGCAGCAGCAAAAATAGACACTGAATCTTAAAAGTGCCACCACCCTGAGGCTCCCATGTAACACAGGATGCTGGCAGGTAGGTATTTCTATGCTGTCTTTGCCCCAGATGATGTATGAAGTTACTCTAACTGGAATGAATCTGTGTAGTGTGATGGGTCCCCCACCAGGTTACTAAAGGGTATATATCCACCTCCGGAAAATTAAAGGCCAGATCATGGACAAAGACCACGGGACCCAGCCAAGGAGCAGGTGTTCCTGAGAACTCAAATATCCCAGAGAGTATCTGAAAACCTACCAGAGGACACAGTTCTCTCTCCCTATCTCACACACACACACACACACACACACACACACACACACACACACACAGAGCAAAGAGCCAGAAAATTAGCTTAAAAGCAGCTTAGGGATGGGAGTCAATGCAGATCTCTAAAGCTGTCCTGGAGAACCTCATATGTTAAGTCCTAGTAAACTATCTACTCGCCAAGCTGGACTTTCCAAGTCTCTTACCTCCCTCCCAGTGTGGCAGAAGGTTTTCCTCATTGCAGTATGTACCCCAGTTATGTTTTGACCTTGATGCTCACATTCTGTAACTGCACTATCATCAAAGAACTACAAAAGCAATGGCAACAAAAGCCAAAATAGATAAATGCAATCTCATTAAACTAATTAAATCTAATTAAATGCAAGAGCTCTGCACAGCAAAAGAAACAATCATCAGAGTGAACCGGCAGCCAACAGAATGGGAAAAAATTTTTGCAATCTACCCATCTGACAAAAGGCTAATATTCAGAATCTAAAAGGAGCTAAAGCAGATTTACAAGAAAAAAAAACAACCCCATTCAAAAGTGGGCGAAAGATATGAATAGACACTTTTCAAAAGAAAACATGTATGAGGCCAAGAAATGTGAAAAAATGCTCATCATCACTGGTCATTAGAGAAATGCAAATGAAAACCACATTGAGATACCATCTCACACCAATTAGACTGGCAATCATTAAAAAATCTGAGACAACAGATGCTGGAGAGGATGTGGAGAAATAGGAACACTTTTACACTGCTGGTGGAAGTGTAAATTAGTTCAACCATTGTGGAAGACAGTGTGGTGAGTCCTCAAGGATCTAGAAATAAATACCATTTAACCCAGCAATCCCATTACTAGGTATATACCCAAAGGATTATACATAGTTCTGTTATAAAGACACATACACACCTATGTGGCACTGTTTACAACAGCAAAGACCTGGAACCAACCCAAATGTCCATCAATAATAGACTGGACAAAGAAAATGTGGCACACATATACCATGGAACACTGTGCAGCCATAAAAAAGGATAAGATCATGTCCTTTGAAAGGACATGGATGAATCTGGAAACCATCATTCTCAGCAAACTCACATAAGAACAGAAAACCAAACACTGCATGTTCTCATAGGCAGGTGTTGAACAAAGAGAACACATGGGCACAGGGAATGGAATGTCACACACTAGGGTCTGGTGGGGGAGTCGGGGGTGGGTAGTTGGGGAGGGATAACATTGGGGGAAATGCCTGATGTAGTTGACAGGGGGATGGAGACAGCAAACCACCATGGCATATGTGTACCTATGCAACAATCCTGCAAGATCTGCACATGTACCTCAGAACTTAAACTGCAATAATAAAAAAAGAACTACATAATTGCTTATCCCTCAGCACTGCATCCCAAACAATACTGTCTCAGACTAAAATTCATTTTATACTAAAAAAAAAAAAAGAGAGAGAGAGAGATAACCATAACCTACTCTATGTTGGAGCGTAATGATTCGATAAAGGCTAGAATAAGTTATCACCTTAGGGGACAACATCCTGTGCTCCCAGGAGACAGAACAGACAAGCTGAAAAAGCAGTGGCAGCAAAATCAGTCCTCTTTGCCATCATTCCCTTGGAGCCACCTGCAGAATCCATGCTTCCCGCTCCTCAAACAGAGGCTCTTCCAGATCTGAGATCCCGGGAGGCAGGTGGGTACACAGGGAAATGTTCCAGGGACTCTGAAACTCTGACTGCTACCTGGTCACTTTGGGTTTGTCATGTAGGTGGGCCCACAGGCAAAAAAAGGATGTGCTCTCCAGGCAGAGGGAATCCGGCCTATACATGAAGGTAGGCAGGGTGGCTGTAAGTAACAGGCCCTGGAGAGGACGAGCAGAACCAGCCGAGGTTGCCTACCTGGTGTTTCTCTGACCAGAGAGAGCGGTAAAGGAGGATTTGCAGCACACCTGGCTTAACAAAGACACTGACTCCTCAGGGATAAATGTCTGGGTCATGCCACCAGCCAAACAATCTATGAGTCAAATGCAGAGAGGGGGAAACCTATCACAGGCGTTCACTTTTCATCACACTCTGTTTCACTACTCATTTTGCCTTCATTATCTTCTAATGTTGTCTTTGACAAAAGAAACTGTAAGATTCCATTTTTACATTCCCTTAGGGTTGAACCAAGGGCTTTCTGTTCTCATAAATTTTAGGCTTAATTTGTAGCATGAGAACTGGGCCAAGAAGTTCTGAGACATACAGGATGGACACCACAGGACACTAATTCTCTGTTACAGTTCCCCTCTACCTCACCTGTCTTTTGTTCCAGACCAAATCTCCCCGGGTTCAGATCACTTTCTTGCATGGTACAACCTACACTCTCCTACCAGTGCCTCTGACCTCTTGCCAGGAGCAAGAGGGCCTCCCTGGGGCCTCCTGTTGATGTTGAGGTAAGGAGTGTAGCACCTGTCCAGGAGGCCCAGGGAGCTCTTAACTCTGAATGGAAGACTGGAGCCTGCAGATCTGTTCTTTCCCATCTCCACCCACAGCTGGTGATAGGGTCCTGAGACACAGGTCAGAGATGGGGTTTTTCAAGAGATGGCCTGAAGATAAAGCAGGAGGTTTCACTTACGGGTGGTCAACTCAACAATGCTCTGGGCTGCTGCCTCTCCCTCCCACCATCACCTTCTCCTGCATCCCTCACACCTGCCCCCTGCTGAAGGAGCAGGCAGGCAAGCCGTTAGCCTCTGGCCCTGCTTTCTAGGGAGCCCAAGTGGAACAAAAAACACACAAACAAATGCATATATACATATACACACAGTTCATAATTTGGATGATTATGTAAAATTAATCAACCCCCTTTTCCAGGAACATAAACACTTATCCTAGGTGATAAATGAGGAACATTAGCTTAGGTTACCCGAAGGGCAGAAGATTTAATGACTGCCCCCATAGCACAATTTCTCTCTATGGCTTACACAAAACAATTCTAATTCTTGTAATGAAATGAGTGAGAATAAATACGCAGGATCCAGATTTCAGCAGTTCACTCTGCCCTACAGGCTAGGCTTAAGTTTTAGCAACAATTGTCAGTCCTTACTGGATGACCAAACTCTGCCAGGGGCATCAGCTGGGGTAGAAACAGGAAGTGGCCTCAATTGTCCAAACTGTAATTGGGGCATTAGCTTTTGCAGAACCTTCTTTGTGGATGAAAGGAAAAGGAAGTCAAGTAATTAATACATTTCTCCAAGATGACACTCTCTTGAAATGAGATTATGTGTTTTGTCAATAAATCATTCTCTGAACATGGAAAGACAATACAGTCCAAACTTTCAAGAACATCAGATTGGCCCTGTGGCTTCCTTCGGCCTTCACCTCTGCATGTACATGGCCTTCAGATGATGCCTCAGCAAAATCAGCAGGGAATTCTCTTTCCATAGCACTAAATCTAAGGTTTACAGGCAGAAACGGAGCTTCGCAGACTGCACCCCTAAAGCCCCATGACATAAAAAAATTACGAGGGTCAATAAGCATCCAGCTGCACATGTGCACGTGTACACACTCCACAAGGAAGAGAACAATTCATGACATGCTTAAAAAGGATGGACTTGCTGGGTGCAGTGGCTCACGTCTATAATCCCAGCACTTTGGGAGGCCAAGGTGGGCAGATCACCAGAAGTCAGGAGTTCAAGACCAGCCTGACCAACATGGAGAAACCCCGTCTCTACTAAAAATACAAAATTAGCCAGGTGTGGTGGTGCATGCCTGTAATCCCAGCTACTCGGGAGGCTGAAATAGGAGAATCGCTTGAACCCAGGAGGCAGACGTTCAGTGAGCAGAGATCATGCCACTGCACTCCAAAATGGGCAAACAAGAGCAAAACTCCATCTCACACACACACACACAAACACAAAGGATGGACCATCTCCTTTCATGGAAAAATAACAGCTGAATATCAGATTTTAAAACACGATTATTTAATAGCAAGCAAGTTTCTGTCTAAATACATATTTGGCTCACAGCCCAAAACATAACCTCGACTTTCCATTCATCAATCTAACAAAGAGCTATTCGGTCCCCACCAGGTACCAGGCACAATTTAAAGCATAAAGGATGCATTTGTTAAATAACTCAGGCAAAAATCCCTGTTCTCCTGGAGCTTACATTCTAATAAGGAAGAAACACAGCCAAGGAAAGAAATAAGTATAGTGCGTTAGAAGTTAAAAATGCCTACAAGAAAAATCAGGAAAGGGAGTTCAAGAATTCCAGGAAATTGCAATTTTAAATACAGTAGTTAGAGGTCTTACTGAGAAAGTGGTGTTTGAGTCAAGTTTTAAAGACGGTGAGGAAACAGTATCTGGGAGAAGAGGGTTCCTGGCAGAAGGAAGACCCAGTGCTGATGCAGGTTGCAGGAATGCGCTTGAAAACTACTCCAGCATGGGAGGAGGGACCTGGGCCAACTCGCAGGGAAGAGAGCCAGAGGCAATTGAGGCCAGTCCATGCAGAGCCTTGGGAGGCAGTTTAGGACTTTAGTTATCTCTAAATGAAATAAAATGAAATAAAAAAAACACTGGGAGATTCTGAGCAGAGCTATAGCAATAATTGACTTAGGTTTGGATAGGCTCATCTGGGGTACTATGTTGAAAATAAACTGCAGGTAAAGAGTAGAACCAAGAAACCAATGATTGCAGCAATCCAGACAGAAGTGACATTAGACCAGTGCACAGCTAGGGTGGGAAATCAACAGGTGGGATTCTGGAAACACTGATGGAAAAAACCAGACATTGCTGAAGGATTAGCAGTGGGTGAGTGAAGAAGAGTCAGGTGTGACTCCAACATTCTAGCCTGAGTAACTCAAGTATGGAGCTACTTCTAAGGCACAGACCCCAGACCCAAACACAAACACAAACCAACTCCGAACATTCTGGGAAATTTTACTTGCCCAGAAAATGGCCTGAGTATGCAGATCAAAAAATATTCCCAAGTTCCAGGAAAAATTACTAAAAAGTGCATCCCAACCAAAGACATCCTGAAAAACAATGGGAATTTCTAGAATATAGAAAAAAAAGGTTCTTCTACAGATGCCCAGGTAGTAACCAAAAAAATAGCTACCTACAAACCAAGGAAAATCACACTTAACCTTTAGCTCTAAATGTAAGGAGACATCCAAGGCATATCTGAAGAGTTTCAATCTAACAGATGTGATCCAAGAATGTTTTACATGACCAGTTGATCTTTTAGACGTGAAAACAAGAAAAAATTTCCCAAATATACAAGTAAAAATTGAACAAAAGCTCAGTTTCACAATTTCGGGTAACATCTCTATGCTGGCCTACTACTTAACCATTAAAAACTCCAATCTGATAAAATTTCAATACTGTGGGGAAATGATTATGTGATATTTAGGGGCAAAGTATAAAAATTTATATATGGCATAATACTATGTAAAGAAAATTTGTAAGATTAGAAAACCATTAATGACAGTTTCAGAATGGTGGAAGTATTCGTGTTCTTTACCTTTGTTTTATATTTCTGTATTTTTCTCGTGTATGTTTTATAATCAGAAAAAAAAATGGAAAATATTAACACAATCATATGGAATCTAAGGAAGAGAGAATACCAAATATGTAAATGATAGCAGCTCATGAGTGTGAAGACAACAAATACAGCAGAAATGTTGTAATCCAGGGTATGACTGAAGATGTTCAGCCCATTTCCCATTTGCCCCAGGAACACCCACCAGCAGCACTTGTGGCTGCAGGTTTTACCCCGAGATAACTTTGCCACAAATTATCTTGCTTTATTTTTTTTTTTGCATCCCTCTCATATATTGACTTTGGAAACAAAAGACATCACTCTATTTACAGCATTCTGATTTTAGTAGCGGTATTTCCAATTATGTAATGGTGATTTTTTATTGCTGAAAACATCAAATCCTAGAAAACGTAACATTCCTACATGTGATGTTCACATTGTTCTTGAATAGTTGGTGGAAGATTCATTTGATGAATCCCATTTTTCTCAAATAGATTATTCTAATAATTCAGACAATTCTGACATTAGTTCTGTTTAGAAATAACTCCAAGAACAGTTTTTATGTTTTGTTTTCACACTGAAAATCAGTCAGATTTGCTTTGGCCTCAAAGGTCATGTTTATGTAAAATCACATGAGCGCTGGCAACAAGTGGTGCTTTTCGCCAGATGGGTTAAGAACCCGAAACGTGTACAAGTTAAGTTGGATAACCACGCCTCAAGTAACGATTAACAAATATAAAGTAGCATCAGGACAAATACTGATACAATTCTTCATTCTAAGAATGATGAATTTCCACTCTTTGAAAAAAACCCACCAGAAAGTGATGAGAGAAAAGTGAGAGACTGTTTTTAGGCATGATTGCTTTGGACCTCTTTTTTACCAAACTTTAACATGTGAAGCTCAGCAGTGGGGAGTGCAGAGTGTGAGGCAGTACGTGGGTGGGAAGAGCACGCATGAGTGACCCTGCATGGAAGGATGCCGGGGGAGCCTTATTTACAGTGATGAATACATCCAATTACACAACTCAGAGAAACGCACTGCCGTAAATGTGGGTGGTCTATCCCTGACAGAGACCAAAAGTAAATAAAAGCAAGCAGAGAAATGGTGCTAACTAATATAATTAACTGTATTCATTGATGAAACAAATATGGGACCTTTTTAAAGCATGAAGGAAAGTCTCATGGGAAAGGGATACAGGGAGGAAAGGAGAGATTTGATAGTAAAAGGTCTGAAACCCCATTTTCACGCACAGAAATGCAATACAAACTGCATGAATGAAGATCAGAGACATAGAGAGGCAAACAGGCAGAGAGACAAGAAGACACAGACAGGAAGAGAGACAGAGACAGACAATACTCTTCAGTAAATGGAGAGAATGGCCTTGATGTCCGACACTGTGTCTTAGGGTGGACTATGTTTTATCACTCACACCTCAGAGCAACCTTGCGTACAGCACCTGAGATGACACAGCGGTCGCTTGAAGCCCTGGGCCAAGATGCCCAGATCTGTGGATACAAGTCAGCCTGTTAAAAGCTTAAGTGTAAAAAATAGGGCCTGAAATAGATTTGAACAAAAGCTCAATTTAGAGAGGATCCAGATACTCCTCAATACATAGTAGACTTTACAAAGGGCTTTAACATGCAGGCTTGACTTCAACAGCCTTGTATTAGTCTGTTTCATACTACTATAAAAAACCACCTGAGACTGGGTAATTTATTTAAAAATAGGTTTAATTGACTCACAGTTCCACATGGCTGGAAAGCCCTCAGGAAACTTACAATCATGGTGCAAGGTGAAGGGGAAGCAAGGCACATCTTACATGGTGGCAGGAGAAACAGCACGAGGGGGACGTGCCCACAAGGGGGACATGCCCACGAGAACTCACTGTCAAGAAACAGCATCAAGGAAACCACCCCCATGATCTAATCACCCCCTAACAGGCCCCTCCCCTGACATGCGGGGATTATAATTTGAGATGAGATTTGGGTGGGGACACAGAGCCAACCCGTATCAAACCTCCTGAAGCAATTACTACTCCTGCATCCTCAAAAAAGCTATAGGCAAGGTGCAGTGGCCCACTCCTGTACTCCCAGTGCTCTGGGAGGCCAAGGCAGGAAGATTCCTTGAGCCCAGGAGTTCAAGACAAGCCTGGCCAACACAGTGAGACCTCACCTCTACTAAAAATAAAAAATGAAAATAACCAAGTGTGGTGGTACACGTCTGTAGTCCCAGCTCCTCAGGAGGTTGAGGCAGGAGAATCATTTAAGCTCAGGGATTTGAGGCTGCAGTGAGCCATGGTCACACTACTGGACTCCAGCATGGGCAACAGAGCAAGACCCTGTATCTAAATAAACTGATTCAATAAACATGCAGCAGAGCCTTGTGTCAATTTCTGACATCTGATACAAAACCCTGGTGCCCCCCAATATTCTCTTGTCTCTACCTGGAAAAAAACAACGTTTACTTGTGTTCATTCCCAAGCCTGAAAAGCAATGTCCTAGATTTTCTACTAGGGTGGAAGATCTGTCATCTACCACTCTTTGCTAACAAACCAAATATACTCTAGTTTCACAAAGCAGGAAGAGGTGCACATGGGGACTGGGTACCACAGACCACCTTATGCCATGAGCTTCTGAGGCTCTGTCTGCCTCATTTGGCTGCTGGAGAGATAACTGTGGACCTGGGCCCCAACCACTTGGATAAGCAGATCTTCATTCAATCCAGTCCAGGTGATTCAAAGCAAAATATGTAGCTGGGGCCCAGGTTTCCCTCAAAGCCTATAACGTTCCCTAAATCATAGTCTGTGTTACCCAACACAATGGCCACTAGCCATGAGTGGTTCTTGAGAACTTGAAATGTGGCTGCTTTATAATGAAACGAGGTATGAGTATAAAATGCCCTGGAATTCAAAGATGTAGTACCGAAAAGAAAAGAACGTAAAATACACATTTATATTTTATACTGGCGTCATGATGAAGTAATATTTTGAGTATAATGCATTTTAAAATACTACTAAAATTAATTTCAGCCACCTTTTACTTCATGGAGCTAGGAGAAAATCTTCAACTACTTATGTGGCTCACATTCTATTTCTATGGGACAGCACAGGTCTAAACAGTGCCTAGATGGGTTATAGATGAGAACAGTCAACTGTTTGACATGTGTTTCACAGCCTGATATGCAGCATTGTGGTTTTCAGACTTGAGCACGCAAGAGCATCCCTGGAGAGCTGCTGAGATGACAGATTGCTGGCCCTACCTGCAAAGTGTTCAACTCAGTGGGCCTGGAGTAAATGCACTTTTAACAAGTTCCCAGGTGACTGAGATGCCTTGAGCCAGGGACCACATGCTGTGTTACAGCCCATGGCCAAATTTACACCACCATCTTCAGAGGCTTGAGAATTGCTTTCAGAAAAAGGTTTTCTTTAGATTGTAGAGTCCTTCTCTTTAACCAATATAAAATTTATTTTTTTAAAAAAAACTTCCCATGTTCCCATGTAGACCATTTACAAAATTATTTTGGTATCTCACAGCAAATGTGATTAAGGTCATAAGATATTATCTAGTATTCTGAGAGCTATTATTAGGTACACTGCTGCTCCTCCCACCAAAAAAAAAATCCCCATTAATCCAGAATAACATAGACAACGCTTACAATAAGAGCAGGCCAGATTTACTGCTCAGATTGCAGAAGTTTGTGTACATTCACACTGAAGTATAGAGGTAAAAGGAGGCAGGGTCTCCTTTCTATTTTGGAGGTCTTATTAAAACCTGATCTTCAATACACACACTAAATATACTTCTCTCCTCTCATACCGAGTCTGGTGGCCAGGCACAGTGCTGAGTACACAGCTTTTGTTTTCTTCAGCACTGACCAGGTCAGCATCTCACTCTCCTCCTCTTCAAGCTATATTCATGGCCTATCAAGTGACTGCAAAACAATAATGATGGATCCGAGCACTGGGTCATCCTTTTTCCTAAGGGGAAGTCAGGGCGATACTGAGGTTAAGTTTAACATAAATGGTTCAGTTATTATTAGAGCAACTCACCCCAAATGGTGATTTAGGGTCACCTGCCAAGAAAGTACGATGGTGGGGCCATTGGAGGTGTCACAAAAGATCACCTCAACCCATTATTTCATTGGACTTTACAATATCTTTATTTTGTATAATTTAAACATTGTAATGTCATTCTTGTGACATTACGAACCTAAGCTCTGCATCTTTGCAGGAAACAGTCTTGTCGTCCCCATCTCTCACCAAGCTGCAGTTGCATTTATTTAAGAGATTAGGTATAATGTTATGTTTTAATTTAGTACATCTAATTCTTTCTCAATGAAATTCCATTCCCAAAAACTCCACGCTCAGTTCCCCAGAATTCAGTCCTCTAACCCTGCCGACTTCCTCCTTTACCTGCAGCGGACTTCTCTAAACATCCTCTGTGTGGCCATAGACAGGTCCATTCCATGTGCTCAGCAGAGCTTTCCAACACTCCCATTGAAATCACACTGGCTGTACTGATTAACACCTAGAATTTTAATTCTGTCAGTTTAATAGATGGCCATAATTCCTGGGGTTTTAAACAAATTTTTTCCAAAGAATATACTGATCCTACCTCCAATGATTTATACAGAAACAAATGAAAACATAATCATCACTTACCGCGTCCCAGTCTAATTACATTAACTTTGGAAGAGGCAAGTATTACCATTTTAATGTAAATTTTTCCAGAATACCTGCTTTGCATTTACATGCATATTCATACATTCAGAAATATTTTTTGTTGCTTGCATGCTCACGGGATTATACTCTACAAATTTTTTAAATCTTTGGTTCTTAAGAATAATGTTTTAATGTTTGGCTGTTTTTTCATATCTGAGAATAGAAGAGAGAAAACATGTGTTTGTGTGGGTACATACACTCTTGCACACACAGGCCTATGGGTGTAAATCAGTCTTTGTACCCCTGAAAAGTACTTTCAAGTATGGATGTACCATGTTTTTATGAAGCCTTAGCCATTATTAATTGCTTAACTATTCTTTCATTAGTCAGTGTTAACTCTTTGACATTTTATTTCAAACGAGGCTGCAATGAACATTGTCAGGCACTATGTAAACACTTTTCCAAAACAGAAAGCTTAAAATGGAATTATACGTGTTTTGGGTTTTATTTCGTTAGAAATGAGGGTCTCGCTATGTTTTCCAGGCTAAATTCTGCCTGTGAATACCATCTTAGCTGCACCCTGCCTCACCCCCACCCACAACTTTTTATATCAAATTAGGTCATTTTTACTGATGTCTGAAAAGTTGTTCATTTTATGTTTTTCCTTTTGAATTCTAGATATATTTAAGGGTTTTCATTTTATTTTGTCATTAATTCCAAGAGATCTGGCGGGAGATGGTATATTTTTTATCTATCTTTGTTGTAATTACTAAGTTTATTACATTGTTTTAAGTGAATATCGATTACAAAATTTTCCCTTATGAAATAGGAACTTAACCTTTCTTGCCTAATACGATATTATTCACAGCAATTTGTGTTTACAATGATGACATACTATGTTGAATACAAGCCGGTATCACCATTGGCTGATTCTTTCATTGAAGCGTTCATAATACTTAGTGTGCTGTCTATATGCGAATTTTCAGTCAGGTATATTTTTCTTTCACTCTGATCATGACTATGTTATATTATATTCTGATAGTATCTGCTATAGAGGCATATTTCATTTTATTGTGCTTCACTCTGTTGGACTTGGAGGATGTTGTTTTCTTGTTTTTTAGGTTTGTGGCAACCCTGCATTACCAAGTCTATTGGCTCCACTTCTACAGCAGGAGCAGCACACGTGCAGTCAGTGTGTCACACTTTGGTTACTCTCACAATATTTCACACTTTTCCATTATTACTCTATCTGCTATGGTGATCTGTGATCAGTGACTTTAATATTATTGGAATTATTTACTGCACCAAAATATGCACTCATGTAAGACAGGAAACGTAGTTGTGAGTGTTATGTGAGTCCTTAAATAGACTGTTCTCTATCTATAATGTTGAAATTAGGCCAATGAATAACCCTTCAATGGTCACTAACTGTTTCAATGAAAGGAAGTGTCACATGTTTCTCACTTTAAATCAAAAGCTAGAAATGATTAACCTTCATGAAAAGGGCATGTTAAAAGCCAAGACAGGCTGAAAGTTACACCTCTTAAGCCAAACAGCCAAGTTATGAACACAAAGGAAAAGTTCTTGAAGGAAATGTAAAATGCTGCTCCAGTTAAAACAATAATCAGAAAGTGAAAGAGCCTTATTTCTGATATGGAGAAAGTTTTAGTCGTCTGGATAGAAGATCACACCAGCCACAATGACCCTGTAAGCCAAAGCCTAATCCAGATCAAGTCCCCTAACTCTCTTCAATTCTATAAAGGCTGAGAGAGATGAGGAAGCTACGGAAGTCTGAAGCTAGCAGAAACTAGTTCATGAGGTTTAAGGAAAAAAGCCATCTCCATAACATAAAAGTGCAAGGTGAAGTTGAAAGTGATCATACAGATTCTCCAGCAAGTTTTCTTGAAAATCTAGTTAATATAATTTATGATGGTGGCTATATTCAACAACAGGTGTTCAATGGAGACAAAACAGCCTCATATTAAAATAAGATGTCATCTAAGAATTTTGTAACTGGAGAGGAAAAGTTAATGCCTAGCTTCAAAGCTAAAAATTTCAAGCTACCTCTCTTGGTAGGGGCTAATGCAGCCAATGGTCTTTGAGATGGAGTCTCACTCTGTTGCCCAGGCTGGAGTGCAGTGGCACAAACTTGGCTCACTTTAACCTATGCCTCCCAGGTTCAAGCTATTCTACTGCCTCAGCTTCAAACCTAGTTAGGATTACAGGTATTGCCACACCACCAGCTGATTTTTATATTTTTAGTAGAGATAAGGTTTTACCATGTTGGCCAGCCTGGTTTCAAAGTCCAGTCCTCAAATGATCTGCTTGCCTCAGCCTCCCAAAGTGCTCAGACTACAGACCTGAGTCACTGTGCCCAGCCAATGGTTATTTATTATTCTGAAAATTGTAGGGCGCTTAAGAATTATGTTAAATCTATTCTGCATGTGCTCTGGAAATGAAATAACAAAGCCTGGATGACAGCTTATCTGTTTATAGCATGGTATACTGAATATTTTAAGCCATCTGTTGAGACCTACTGCTCAGAAATTTTCTGTAAAAGTATTGCTGCTCATTGACAATGCACCTGTTCACTCAAGAGCTTTGACAGAGATCTACAAGAAGAATGTTGTTTTCATGCCTGCTGACACAACATCCATGCTATAGCCCATGAATCAAGGAGTAATTTCAGCTTTCAAATCTTTAAGAAGTAAATGTTATCAGCCTACAGCTGCCATAGATAGTGACTCCACTGATGGGCCTGGGCAAAGTAAATTCAAAACCTCCTGAAAATGATTTACCATTTTAGATGCTATTAAGATTTATCTTAATTCATGGGAGGTCAAAGTATCAACATGAACAGGACTTCATAAGAAGTTTATTTCAACCCTCTTTGATGACTTTGAGGGGTTTAAGACCTCCCTGAAGAAAATTACAGATATGGTAGAAACAGTAAGAAAACTCGAAGTGAAGTCTGAAGATGTGGCTTCATTGTTGCAATTTCATTATCACACTTGAGTGAATGAAGAGTTCCTTGTTATGGATAAGCAAAAAGGGTGGTTTCTGTGATAGAATCTACTCCTAGTGAAGATTATGTGAACACTGTTGAATGAAAAAAGATTCAAAATAGTACATAAACCTAGTTGATAAAACAGCAGTAGAGTTTAAGAAGGTTGGCTCCAATCTTGAAAGAACTTCTACTGTGGGTAAAAGGCTATCAAACAGTATTGCATGCTATAAATAAATCTTTCATCAAAGGAAGAATCAATGTGGCAAACTTCACTGTTGTTCTACTTAAGAAACTGCCACAGCCACCACCCTCACCTACCACGGCCCTCATCAATCAGCAGCCATCAACATCAAGACAAGACCCTCCATCAGCAAAAAGATTATGACTCCATGAAGGCTCCAATGTTCATTAGCATTTTTAGCAATAAAGCATTTTTAATAAAGGTATTCACATTGTTTTAGACATAATGCTATTCTACATTTAACCAACTACAATGTAGCATAAACATAACTTACACATGTACTGGGAACCTGAAAATTTGCATGACTCATTTAATTGCAGTACCTGCTTTATTGCCATCATCTGGAGCTGAAACTGCACTATCTAATATATATCTATGTATTTGAAATCTATATGGATAGTAATAAAGATTTAGGGCTCTTAGTTTTGAAGTACATTTAAGATTTTTATCATTATAAAGTATCTTTAACCACAATAGCGTTTTGGGTTTTGCTTTTTCTCCCCCTGTATTTTCACAATTGTTTTCTAATTTGTTTGCATTTGTCTTAAAAAAAAAAGAAATCTGTTTTCATTTCTGTATTTCCAAAATTTCTCCAATATTTTTTAAGTATATTGCTTATACACTGTAACTAAATTTTTTTACGGATCCTTTTGTTTTACTGTAAATTTAATTTGCTTATATTATTTTGGTTACAAATATAAACTCATTTTTCTTTTCCTTAACTTGCATTTTCCCCATATGACATCCTGGTAGATAACACATAATAGGACTTCTAGATTGGTCTTCCTACCTTTAATCTTACATTTGTAACCTATATTTTCTTTTTGCTCTCCAGTCTGAGGCAATTCCTCAGTATCTTCTAGAGTACTTTTTATATCTATTTTGCATGCCACATATTGATTTTTTAAAGAAATAACATGCTTACTTTCTAAGACTAATCTTGTTCTCTAGCTATTCCTTTTTAATGGCATCCTTTTCATTGTATGGAAGTATCATCCTCTCAAATGTTTTCAACAATATTAACTTCTCTTCTGATCCCTGAATTCTCTTTTCTATCTGGAATCAGCCTATTTGTTTCATTTTTGGCTTACATTTAATGAACTTGGTTCTCTCCAACAAGTTGGTCATCCTCATTTTTTTTCTACTTTAAAGACCTAGCATTTCTTATCTAGGAAGATGAATAAGCTGCCTCTGAGGTTGTGTAAGTTGGTTTTCTCAACTGGTACCTTCCTGGAGCTGGATTACTTCCTCTTAGTGCACATGAGAGGGAAGCTAGCACCTAGGCTCTGATTCCAGATGGCCCAAAGGATGAAATATCTAACCTAGACTTCAAGTATTTGAGTGAATTTTATTCCTTGGTAGAATTAACAGTCAGGGCCTCCTTCCCTCTCTTCTTTTCCATTACGAATATCTTCAATTATTTCAATTTCTGGCCTGAACTCCCCCAAGATCATATACTCAATATTAAGCAGATGGTTCACTTTTTCTCGGCAGATGTTCTTCTGTGGGCTTGTGTGTCATACATGTGTGTTGCCAGGGAGGGAAAACAGACTGACTTCTGGCTCCACTGCTACAAATTGTCACTTCATCAGTTACTCCCTAGATCACCTTCGGGGTAACTCCCTGCTCTTTTTCTTTTCCTCTCTGTTCATGGGATTTCTCTGAATTTGCTCCTAGGTTACAGCAGATTTTCAGCCTGTGTTGTGAACCGAGGTATCGCCACACCTATTCCATTTGGTTTGTTTCTTATGTTCCAAACATTTCTTTTTGTTTTGTTCCACAGTGGTGGACCTTCTTGTAGAGTCAGAAATTATTCTTTAAAATAAAATATTAAGAAAATACAAGGATAAATAACCTGTAGGCATTTGGTAATATCAAACTATGTGAGGCTCAGATAAGAGATGCTGAAGCATGAATCACAGCAGAGACAAAGTGATGAGAATAATTCAGAGGGAGAGTGGAAAAAGATTTAAAAAAGGAACAAGGATAGAGAATTGGAGAAGCGCAAAAGTAGAGAGGAAGGGGGACTTACAGAAGAGATGGGGAAAAAAATGTCCAAGGTGGGCAGAAAGCCAAAACAGAAGAACATAAAATTTGTAAGAGAATATTAATGTATTCCTTTATAGTAATAAAGAAAAGTAAACTTTAGAATATAAACAAGGCAGGAGAGATTTTGTGGGGAGGAATTCCTGTTCAATGATTGTAAATGCCTTAGAGCTATGGTTCTCAAACCTTCACATGCAGCCAAGTCGCCTGGGAGGCTTGTTAAATTACAGATTCACAAGAGCCAGGGGTTGCTCGTGCTGCTGGTTCAAGGACCACAGCCACCACAATGTAGAGGGGATGAAGCTGTGGATTTCACCAAGCACATTGGGTCCAACAAGTGGAAAGCCCTAGGTCATTGAAAGAGCAATATCCATAGAGTAGGTTCAATGGGAATCAGAATGAATGCAAGGAGAGAGGGTCAGGGCATCCAGGGAGCCTAGAAACAAAAGGGAAAAATGAGACTGTGTCATTGTAGAGGCTGAATTCAGCCCCAAGCTTAAATTCATTTGGTACATTAGAATCCTTGGGTATTCAGATTCAGAGGCCAAGAATCCATTATTCTCTACCTCTTTGCAAAAGGATAAAAAGTAAAACTGAGTTGAGGGAATGTGGTTATATCCCAAATACAGTGATCTGGATGGAATGCTGGATGGGGAGAAGGAAGAAGTTTCTGCAGGTGGTGGTAGGGAAGTAAGGGAGATGCGATGAGGCCCAGGCTTCTGGTTCTGATTCCTGAGTGAGATGAACACAAGTCAATAAAGTCCATGTTTGTTGGAAAACTTAATAAAATTATTTTGAGTAGTAAGGTGAAGTCGTATAGTCCAGTAAGATTAAGATAACCAAGTAACAATAGCAAATATTTACTGCAATAAATCTAAATATTGTGATTTATGAAATCATAAAGAACAGCGCAATTATTTTAACAAGAGTATACATTAATATTTTTTGACTATCGCACAGGAGACAGTATATCTAGATTTGCAAATTCAGACCCTAACTGTGACCTATAGCAAGTTTTTTAAGCTTTTTGACTTTTCACTGCCTTATTTGTAAAATGAGAGTTATCGTTAACTTATTTTCAGCTTTCTTTTAATGATTACAGATCCTACCAATAAAAGATAGACTACACCTGGCGTAATTTAGATGCTGTGTGAGGAGCAGCTATTGCAGTATTGTTATAACTTTTGTTACTGCTACTTTTATTCTTATTAGCAGCAATTCATAGCCCACTTTCACTCCTCACCTTGCCAACACTCTTGTTTAAGGTAATGCCTCTGGTTATAAGGACGGACATGCCAGGGGGTGAGGAGACAGAAGAGAGATACCAGCGACCAGCTTGAGCAAGCTCCTGCCCACGACCAGGTTCCCAGAGCCCACTTTTGCCCTTTCCGCTCTTGAAGCCCCAACTGGCTCTTCAGGCAACATGCATCCTACTCTAAATAAAATGCCAAAGTCAGTCTGTTATTCAATGTTCCCTGGATATCATGACACCTGCTTTCAGTCCCCTGTGCTCTTGGAGACACACTACTCTTGCATGCGAAGTATGCGTTTCCCCAGAGAGGGCACAATCTGTTCATTTCCCGATTACGAACGGCCATTAACCTTTGACGCCTACACACATTAACCCGCTGTCTGGAGCCAACTGCTTCATGTTAATACTCATGAATTTTCTAATAGCCAAGTGGCATTTTTAAGGTCGTCAGGAAGTACCTAGGCCATGGTAGTGAGGGACACTTCTACACTCTACCCGCCCCGCTGTTGTCTGCTTCTCATTTATACAGGAGCAGAAGGGTCTCCTAGGAAGATGCTTCAAACTCTGTCTACGAAGCTAACGTCCTACAATCCCATAAGCGGCAGCAGAGGGCAAATGTCAGGGAGTGACTGCTGAAAGAAAATTCCTCCTAAGTGAAGAAAGCTGCTTGGCAGTGTCCAGGGGAGAAAGAGCAGACTGTGGGGTGACATGGCCACTCTTACTCATCCCATCCAGGGCATCCCAGTACAGTGCTATGCCTTGAGTGGGGTGGGGCCATATAAAGATACCCCATTTCACCTCATACACCAGCAGGCTTCATATGAAACCCTCCAAAAACTAAGAGCCAGGAGAGACATACGCTTGTGTGCTTCAAAGAAGCTAAGCATTCACACTCTGGAGAAGAGTATGGATTCAAATGGCAGAGCTTAAAGTCAGGATCTAAGCATTTATTATTCAAATGCTGAGTTCAGGAAAAAAGTAGTATCATCAGTGCAAAATATAAGTAGGATGGAAAGTGAGGTATTCATTTCAGAACAGCATGAGAGGAAGTATCGGTCAGTATCAACTGGTCATGATACAGCAACAAACACTTTCAAATCCTCAGTGACTTAAAGTTTCTTACCCTAATTGCATGCTTTTCTCGGGTTGGCTGGGGGCCCCATCCCAGTTCTCCCTCACAACAGAAGCCAGGCCAACAGAGAGACCATTATAATAATCTAGAACAGCAGTTCCCCAATGATTTTGGCACCAGGGACCAGATTTGTGGAAGACAAGTTTTACACAGGCCAGGAAATGAGATGATTTTAAGATAATTTAAGTGCATTACATTGTGGACTCATTTCTATTGTTATATTACAACATATAAGAAAATAATTATACAGTTCCCCACCATGTACAAACAGTGGGAGCCCTGAGCTTGTTTTCCTGCAACTAGACAGTCCCATCTGGGGGCGATGAGAGACAGTGAAGGATCATCAGGCATTCGATTCTCATAAGGAGCACACAACTTAGATTCTCACATGCGCAGTTCACAATAGGGTTTCCACTCCTGAGAATCTAATGCCACCGCTGATCTGACAGCAGGTGGAGACTAGGCAGTAATGTGAGTGACGGGGAGCAACTGTAAACACAGATGAAGCTTCACTTCCTGGCCCTCCACTCCCCTCCTGCTGGTTCCTAAGGGGCTACAAATTGGTCACGGTCTGTAAGCCATTGTGGACCCAGATCTAGAATGCTTCTTATTAAAATGCACAAGAGAAACTACAGCATCAAGAAGCTAAAACCACGTGTGCAGTTTATGAAGCCTCCTGGAAACTTTTGGGGACCACCACACACAGGGGCGGATGACCCAGAGGGACACGAGGGGCTCGGACTGAGATGTGGCTCATCATGGTTGCATGACTCCATTTGCTCCAACAGGCCAGTTCCTGGTTACCAGATCAAACGCTTATATGATAGTGGTTATAGGACAGGTCCTCATAAACACTTAAGGGCTCAGAAAATAGGCCCTTAAAACAGGGCCTGCATTACAGCTGTGATGGCAAAAGGCCACTACAGAACATCTCCATGAGGATCTGACCTACTGGTGCAGCCAGGGAGATAGGGAATAATGACCACACCCAACCCGTTCCTGAGTGACCAAAAAAAAAAAGAGCTCTCTCTCACCAGGCTGCAGTGCAGCTCACCAAGTCGACCACATCAAGGTGCTTCTGGTTGTCACTGTGACCCAAGTGGGATTCTCTACCACCACACTCAGCTCCTGCAGGGCTACATCCTCTATGCCTCCTGAACTGCCACACCAGCCACCTGGCTGAGCTCCCTGTGGGCAGGCAGGCTGCTCTGGTCACGACCACTCATGCACCTTCCCAAGGCTGCTGCTCCCAAGTCACACAGCAGATATAATTTCAACCCTACGAAACACCTTACATGACACCTGTAATCCCAGCACTTTGGGAGGCCAAAGCAGGTCAATCACCTGAGATCAAGAGTTTCAGACCAGCCTGGCTAACATGGTGAAACCCTGTCTCTATTAAAAATACAAAAATTAGCCAGGTATGGTAGCACACACCTGTAGTTCCAGGTACTTGGGAGACTGAGTCAGGGGAATCACTTGAACTGGGGAGGTAGAGGTTGCGGTGAACCAAGATCACACCACTATACTCCAGCCTGGGCAACAGAGTGAGACTCCATTTCAAAAAAAAAAAAAAAAACACCTTACATGGTGACATGGTGCTTCTGAACAGTATTTAACTTTTATTAAACTAGATCCTCAAATTGCAAAATGGAAATAACTTTCTTTTTTGAGATAGAGTCTCACTCTATCACCTAGGCTGGAGAGCAATGGCATGGTCTCGAGTCACTGCAACCTCCTCCTCCAGGGTTCAAGCGATTCATCCACCTCAGCCTCCTGAGTAGCTGGGATTACAGGCACATGCCACCACACCTGGGTAATTTTTGTATATTTAGTAGAGACAGGGTGTCACTATGTTGGCTAGGCTGGTCTCCAACTCCTGACCTCATGACCTGCTCACCTTGGTCTCCCAAAGGGCTAGGATTATAGGCGTGAGCCACCGTGCCTGGTCAAAAGGAGATAACTTCATCTGCTTCTGAGAGTTGCTGAAAAGGCTTGCAGTTGCCAGGTATAGAGTCTGACAACATGCAGTTGGTACCAATAAATATTCCTTCCCACACCTCAATCTCTGGTTTTGCAGTGCTGCCTCTCATTCAACTTCAGGTGCTCTGCTATTGCCCTCTTTCTCAGAATTTTATGGAACATCTTAAAATCAAATGGCTTTGCCCAGCACACCAGCTCTTGGAATTGAGAGCACCACCTCATTAGTGAGTAGGCTCATCTGAAGCTTGGCGAGCAACATGACTCTGCTCCTTCCTTCCAACCAGACAGACTCAAGACGGCAACCTGAGGTGCAACACGCCAAGTGTGGCTTGGTTCCCAAACAATCCTTAGCCAACGCTTCTAGGCGATTCTAGAGATGGAGTTTTGCTTGTTGATGACACTGAAAAATCATGTGAAAAGAAAATAAAATGGAACTCAGCTCTGCCTGAGCATTTCAGCATCTCTGTGCTGCCTTTTTAGATAAGGAAATGGGCACAGCCTTGTGAATGCTGTCGGCCAGAGGCCAGGGGACTTCAGAGAAACTTGGAATAGAGCCCAGAAGCTGAATCCGAAAGGGCACCCCTTCACAAAGGGCCAGCAGCCATCATTTTGGGAAACCTCAAAGGCCCATGGAACCGTAGTCAGAAGTTTGTGTCTGTGCGTTTTCCCAACGAAGATTTTAATCTCTTTCATCAGATTCTCAGAATGACCCAGGATTCAAAGCCAAGGAGGAAAACAAAGAAGCGGAGAGTTGGAATTCAAACCTCTGGAAAAGTAGAACAAGTCAAGAACCCATTTCTGCACATTCAAAGTTGATTACATTTATATTTTAGACTCATTAACTTTGTGGTTTGAAATGACTGAGTTCCTTGGCCATACTCACCATTCTCCATCAAAATGTTTGCCCAAAATTTACTTGTATACAGTGCTTTTAATGTTTATTGATACATAGTATTTGTGCATTTGTATGGGGTCCCTGTGGTATTTTGTTACATGCACAGAATGCGAGATGATCAAGTCAGGGCATCTGGAGTGTCCACCACCTCGATGATTTATCACTTTTATGTATCGGGAACATTTCAAGTCCTCTCTTCTAGCTGTTCTGAAATATATACTGCTGCTAACTAGTCAGCCTACTCTGCTGTCAAACATTAGAACCTATTCCTTCTAACTGTATGTTTGTACTCATTAACCAACTTCTCTTCATACCCCCCCACACACGCTTCTCAGCTTGCTTACAACTAACCCTTCTGCCACATTAAGCTATCTTTTCCTCTTCTTTTCCCTTCTTTTGATACCTACGTGTGTTGTCACACACACGTTTCAATACTTGAGTCACTTTTTGCCTTTTGCTAAGTTCCTTCCAAGCTCTCTACGTTGCCCAATACTGAAGGGCCCTATGGGTCTGGTAACTGAATTCAAAGACTTCATCTCCCTGTTCCACTACACAGCTGCCCCTCCTGGCTTTTCAAAAGAAAACCACTCTGGTCACAGCCAAGTTTCCAAATAATCAGGTACCTAATGTTACCTGATTATGCAGAAATTGTTTATTCTTCTGCCTTATTTTTTTCTCTCCATATGTATATTACCTAGGATTTTTTAATTCATCACTAATGGTTCCTTTCTTCGGTATTTCCAATCTTGACTTTGTCCTTGCTGTCACACTCAACATACACGTTAGCTTATGGTGAGACCTATTTATGGAGTGACTCTTGTATACCAGAGGGACATTCTACAACTAGGCATTGTGTCATTCACATTCTTGACAAACAAAATTCCTACTCATTAGGGGATGTTCATCTAAAGAAACCACGATGGCCATTTCCCAATTAATACAAAGCACAGTATAAATGTGTTATTAGCGATATGCAGACGAAAGCTCTGAGGGTTCTAAGAAGAAAGAAATAATGCCCAGTGTGATATGGTGAAATAGTCATGCACAGCATAACAATTTCTGTCACTACAGATCACATACACAAGGGTGGTCCTCTAAAACTGTAATACATCTAAAAACTTCCTATCTCCTAGTGAGTTCATCGCTGTCATAGTATTATAGTGCAATGTATTACCCCTTTCTATGTTCAGATATGTTTAGATACACAAATATCATGTTACAATTGTCTGCAGTATTGAGTACATGCACATGCTGTATGGGTTTGTCATCTGGGAGCAACAGGCTATGCCATAGAGACTAGGTATGCAGTAGGCCGTACCATCTGGATGTGTGTAAGTGCACTCTATGATGTTTATATAAGGATGAAATTCCCTAATGGTAAGCCTTTCTTTTGTAGCCCATAAGGTAACTGGTGGGTGGACTTTCCAAGGTAACCTCAGGATGGAGGGTTGCCCCTGGAAAGATCTACGCACGAGCAGAGGGTTGGAATTTTCAGCCCTAACTTCTAACCTCAGAGGAAGGGAGAGAAACTGATGGTTGAGTTGATCACCAATGGCCAATGATTCTATCAATTATGCCAACTTAATGAAGCTTCCATAAAACCCCTCCAAAAAACAAGGGAGCTTCCAGACAGCTGAACTCAGGGAGTCACGGAGAATGCATGGAAGCTCTGTGCCTCTTCTCACATCCTTGGTCTTAGGCATAAGAAAGGAAAAGAATTGCCATTGGGCTCAGGGAGAGACTACACTTCTTGTCTGCTTTGCTGCGAGTGTGGCCTTATGGCCAAGTGCAGATCGTGTGCAGTGATGACAGTGCAACTTCTAGGCCATCCCCAGCATGGAAGATAAACCCTCATCCTGCAGCAGTGCTCTTTCCTCTTCTCACAAGCTGGAATGTGCATGTGCGCCCACGCTGCACTGACCATGGGAGAAGACAGTGCCCTGCAGTATGGCAGAGCAACAAGGTGGAAAGGGCCTGGATCCTTGAGTGACTTCATGAGCCCTCTCACTATCCCGAACCTTGCGACTGCTATATGATAAGGACTTTCTGTGAGTCACTGTCTTTTAGAGTCTATCTGTTTTAGCTGCCTGGACTTTATCCTTAATAATATGGCTGTTATCATGGGAAAAAAAAAAAAGGTTATGGCAAGCTCCATAACCATATAGACCCAGTCTTCCCATGATGGTCCCTAGTTCATCTGTGTCCTTTGTAGTATCATTTGTAATGAATGGGTAAGGGGTCCTGAGTTCTGTAGGCTGCTCTAGCAAGTTAATAGAACCCAAGGAAGGGGTTGTGAGAATCCCCAATTTATAGCTGACTGATCAGAAGTACAGGTGACCATCTCCTCCTTGCAACTGGCATCTGATAGGGAGGGCAGTCTTGTGGGGCTGAGCCCTCAACTTATGGAGTGGGCACTATCTCAGGTAGACAGTGTCAGAGTTAAATTGAAGTAGAGGACATCCTGCTGGTGTCCCCTTGGTTGGCTTGTGGTAAAATACGTTCACACATCTGGTGGTGTACCGAGGAGTGTGTGAGGGGC
The DNA here is from genome assembly GCF_001604975.1 of Cebus imitator. Taxonomy (NCBI): domain Eukaryota; kingdom Metazoa; phylum Chordata; class Mammalia; order Primates; family Cebidae; genus Cebus; species Cebus imitator. The sequence goes on from NW_016107838.1 coordinate 193,142, forward strand.
AAGTAAAGGAAAAACATAACTTTGGTTTTTCCCAAGTCCTTAATCCTGGTGAAACACAATTAGAAAAGGCTTCCTGGAGGAGATCTTATGGGCCAGCCTTGGAAAGTAGCAGGAAATGTGAGATAATAGTTCAGCAGTTGTGTTAGTTAGGCTGCAGCTTATGTTATATTTAGGCAAACTGTGAAAATCATACTATAAAGGGAGAAGAAATCCAACACATAAACTTCCTGGCAGGAAAGTCTAATAAATTCACTCTGCTTGTTAACATGTGATTAATTTGATCTCTTAATAATAAATATGCTTTTCAGCATTCTCCTCGCTTAATCCTTAACGAACCCATCGCTAACCAATGGACCTCCTGTAATCCACGAATGGGGTTTCTCGCCTAACTAACATGAGACTTTTCAAGTGCTTTCCTTTTGGAAGGGCTTGTAAATCTTTCTAAACTGCATCAAACACATGCACTGTGGTCATGATTCTCTCCATCTGACCTTACAATTTCTTTCCAATGCAGCTGTGTTGCTGTTGGGCTCTGGATTTTGCCCTTGAGTTCACTTTGGGTGCTACCCTTTCCTTCCCATCCTTTAAGCCCAGATCAGCTCTCCCCGTGTGGGCAGCCTGAGCCACCTCCTTCCTTGCAGGCTGTCAAATACCATCTATGTGCTGATCTCCCCCTCACCTGGTCTCTGTGTCACACTTTTTACTCCTGCAGCCCTGCCTCAGGCTTGTCCACTTACATTTGCAGATGCAGCTCATGCCCAAGATATTTAAGACTCAGCAGATTGTCTTTTCCACCAAAATGTACTTTCTTTTCCTACTCACACTGGAAACCTCAATTTCCTAAAATGCTGCCATACCACTTAAGGGTTTCTCATGGAAAACCCTTCCAGTCCTGTCCACGGCACCACAAGAGCATTTATGAATACATTCCTGGCCTTGGTGTCAGCACCTGAGACAAAGCCCACGTCATCTCACAGAGACTAATCTCACCAGGAGTCTCATGATGGATCCTCTGCCCCTGGTCATATTCCCATCCAATCCATCTCCACCTGATCGCCAGGAGCATCTTTCCACACAAGTCACAAATGCATATTTCAGCCTAAAATCTGCCAGTGAGTCTTCATTTCCACTAGTACTGAAATCAAGCTCCCCTAAAATGATTCACAAGGGAATCAGACCAGATACTGTTTCTACTCCTTCACCTCTAATCTCTTCCCTACCCACAGCCCAGGCCGAGCCCTGTGGGGACGCGAGTGCCACCGGCTATCTGGTTGAGCCAGGCACTGTTGTGCTCCTTCTTTACCCCTCCTGTCTTGTGTGTCCCATCCTAGGTGGAAGATCTTTCACTGCGCCCCCCCAGCCCGGCCAGGTGTTCCCCCATGCATTCTACTATCAGGCTGACACTACATGAAATGATCATGTCATATCTGTTTTCCCCTGGGTCCCCCTCCCATTCCTCCATAACCATAGAGACCCAGTCTTCCCATGATGGTCCCTCGTGCCTAGCAGGTGCCTCTAGGAACAGATGCTCACCCAGGTCAGCTGTGTGGCAGACACCTGGGAGCAGAGTGACTGCTGGATCCTCAACTCCCCATGAAAAAAAGCGTGCAGACTGTGCGGCTACAACTTCCCACGATCTCAGAGACTTTTTCACATGCGTCCAGGTAGATGATGACATTCTATAAATGCAGAAGATGGAAACTTGGTTTCGGAGTAATTGAAACGCCATCTTATGTCTACCAGGGATTTTTAAGGCTTGTTCCCAATAAAGTAGGGAACGAACTCACTGGCTTAACATTCCATCTTAGAATCTAGGGTTTTTTTACTTTAGAAAATATTCAGTATCCATTCCTGCCCAATCTATTCCTCATTTTGGCATTTTTCAAATGGTGTGTATTAAACATCTGTATGTTTAATATATGCCAGGTATTGCTTTAAGTGCTTTATTCTAATAACTTATTTAATTTTCACAACAACCCCTTGACAAAGGTAATATAATTATAGCCTCCATTTACAAATAAGAAAGCCCAGGCACAGAGACAGCAAATAAATCCTCCACAAAGGCACAGCAATTAGAGGCAAAGCTCTCATTCAGGGGTCAGGCTCCAGCCCAGAAGACACTGCACTGCCTCACCATCCTCTTTGTTCAGTTTAGTAGTTGACACTTTTGTGTTACCATCATCTAGGATTTCAGCCAACTTCCTTTTCATGTGCCTGAAAACTATCAAGCCGTTTTGAATTTACCTTCCAAATAAAATAGAATAATTAATGTTTTAAAAGCCCCTTTATGTACTAACATTTGCTGGCTGTTTGTGATATTTCAGACACTATCCTAAGTAATTTAATAAAATTGTCTCATCTCATTCTCACAGCAATGTTTAGTCCTCTCCTTTGTATTTCAAGTGTCTTAAATCCCATTCTGTTATGTACACTATGACACAGGGACTGGATCCCTCTTTGCAAATGATGAAACGTTCCCTAAAAATATCAAAGTTATCTTGCATTAATTTGTTTCAATAAGCCCTAGATTTTTATTCAATTACAGATCAAATATTATAGTTATCGTTTCAAAATGGAGAAAATCTATCTTAAAATATAACAGAAAAAACCCACTTCACAGAATTTTTAAAAAGTGCATTTTAATAAAAGTAAGTAAACTAGTAAAGACATGGCAATAGATGAAGACCTCTAGGGCATGTTAGGGTTTGAGTAAGTATCTGATGGCTCCTAAGGGAGATTTGAGCAAAAGGGCCAATTTTGAAAAATAAAGCTCTTGCTGGTTGCTAATCAAATGATCAAGGAATGGTGAAAATGCTGGCTTCTTCTAGAGGGAACATGGTTCTTGTATGTGTCTAGCACCCATGACATGGTGGGTCATTAAAAGCATCTTCTGATCGGGTATGTTCTGTACCTGCTATGCACTCTAATCCCACACACAATTACCTTCAATGCTGGCAGCAGATGGTCATCCCACTCTGCACCAAGATCCCTCCTCCAAATCAACTTTTACGGTACACCGAATCTCCATGTGGGTGGGGAAAAACTCCAAGGAGATAAGGCTTTGCGAATGTGAGAAGTGAAGAAGATTTTAATGAAAATCTCATCTAACACCATCCGATTAGAGAGACTGGGGCCTGCTGGGGGACATGAGCTGCTGAAGCCCATATGACAACCCGAGGGACGGACCCAGAACACAAACCCTTACCTCCTAAGTTGGGATTCATCTAGGAAATATCCAACCACTCCACAAAAGCAGGACACAGCAGATCTTACAGTTTAGAAAGCACCCAGAACGGAACCCTGTCCACCTGACCACTCCCTCCTGGCTGCTGAGCTAAGGCTTTGAGTCTATTTGATTTCAGCAAATGAGCCCCACACCCAGATTCAGAAGTCACCAAGGAAGCAACTGATAACACCTGGGGGCTTTACAGCCGCCTTCCACTGCCAGGCACCTGCAGAAGTGCCTCACCTGATTTCAGAGAAGCCCCAGCTCACGTGCCACTGAGCCTCATCACTGTCTCCTAATAATTAGCTCCTGTGAGACCCACACCCTATTAGGCAAATCCCTACTTTAAACCACCTCTTTAAAAGACTCTCCCCGGCTTCCACGGCAGTTTTGTTCAACTTTTATTTAAAGTCTTCTCCCTCCGGCAGCTCCTTTTTCCCTGGTCTCCTGAGTGGCCCCTGCAGGCAGGCTTCAACATCAATGAGAGGTGCACCAATCAACAGTCCTGTTCCAATGACAAACCTCAACGCATCTGAAGTGTGGCGGACATGGAAGAGGCATAGCAACTTGAGAAAGGGCAGAATTTCCAACAGCTGTTACAGAAATAGCACAGCCAATTAAGATTCCAGCTGCAGAGAGACAAAGCCACAATCTGGAGCAATCATAACTCTGTGCTGTGGGTTTTTAGGAAAACAGATTTGCCTTTTACTCCCAGCTTTGGTGATAAAGATTGAGAGCAGGCAGGCCAGCTGGAAGCCCTAGAAAGTGTCTCCCCGGCTCTTCCTAGCTGAATTCCCACCCCCCATACTCCCACATGGTGCTCAGGGGTCCCAAGTGCCTTTGGGTTTCCCTGCTGCTTCCTCTGGTCTTTTCCAGTGAGGTCAAGGAGCTCTCTCAAAATAGTGCTCACGAAAGAAATTAGCCTTCATAAGGAGAGAAGACGGCAGGAAACATCACACCCATGCAATTGTCTTGGCAGTGTGTGAATACGGAAAGTATTTCAGTGAATAAGAATAAATGGATCCTCCCCAGCCCTCCCCTCACCAAAGAAAACCAGCATCAATATTTCACTTTCTGCATGATTGTGGATAAAAAGCAAGGCCACATGGATTTCCAGTGATCTGCCATACCTTGGCAGTGAGCACATGAATATAAGCATAAGACCCTATTTTGTTTTATGATGTCAGTTTATCAAAATAACTATAACATCTAATATCAAAATGACATTTCTTGAGAGCCCGTTATTAGGAGAGAGTTCTCAGTTCCATTGCCCGGTATCTAAAAACAACCACAAAGCACATTTTATAGCTTTCCTACATTTCTCTAATATTTATATTTGTTTCTGATTTGGGGGATAAAATAAGGATGCAAAAGGCCTACTCCTTTGAGTTCAGGGCATATTCGTCCGTACTCACAGTGCTATAACGAATACTACCTGAGACTGGGTAATTATAAAAGTAAAACGCTTAATTAACTCACGGTTCTGCAGACTTAGCAGCAAGCATGGCTAGGAGGCCCCAGGAAACTTCCCGTCACAGTGGAAGGGGAGGGAGAAGCAGACTTCTTCTTCCCAAGGCGGCAGACGAGTGTGTGAAAAAGTGAAGGGGGTGGGGGTAAGAGCCGCTTATAAGCCATCAGATCTCGTGAGAACTCCCTCACTCTCATCAGAACAGCCTGGGAGAACCCGCCCCCACGATCCAGTCACCTCCCATCAGGCCTCTCTCTCCACTACTGGGCATTACAATTCAAGATGATATTTAGGTGGGGACACAAAGCCTAACCATGTCACAGGAGTAAAATTAAGAAAACAGCAAAGCCACGGGTTCTTACCAAGTTGAAAGTATAGTTCGTCATTGCTATTATTAAGTTTTGCTAAAGTTTCTCTATTTTAAAATAACTTCAGGCCAGGCACCATGGCTCACGCCTGTAATCCTTGTGCTTTGGGAGGCCGAGGTGGGTGGATCACTTGAGGTCAAGAGTTCAAGAATGGCCTGGCCAACATGGCAAAACCCTATCTCTTCTAAAAACACAAAATAAATGAATTAATAATAGCCAGGTGTGGTGGCAGGTACCCGTAATCCCAGCTACTTGGGAGACTGAGGCAGGAGAATCGTTTGAACTCATGGGGCGGAGGTTGCAGTGAGCCGAGATTGCACCACTGCACTCCAGCCTGGGTGATAGAGTGAGACTCCATCTCAAAATAAAATAAAATAGAAAAGAAATAACTTCAAAGCCTATTGTTTAAAACAAACTTACCACCTGTTTTTTTATTCTAAATCTTCCAGTCTGCAGATTGAAGTACTTCGTGTCTATCTGCTGACTGAGATTACAGCATTCCTCACTCATGGCTCCCGGGCAATTGCTAAACTTGTAGGTATGGAAAGTCCTTTTCAGATTTGAGGGCATCCCTGAACATGGCCTTCTTCAGCTTCCTTCTCCCTGACCTGTGCTATAGTTTATGTCAACACTTCGAGGCTGGCTCAGCCAGATGCCTCTGTAAGTCCCACTAGGAATTTGAGGCTGAAAACGTTCCATCTCCGCCTGCTGTGCCTCCCAGCCCTTGGCCAGTGGAGACCCGATGCCCTCAAGTTCTTTCCCTTCCAAGAGCTGGGTGATACCACTTCAGACCAATGCCCTGTTTTATGTCAGAACCAAAAAGGGTTGACAGTTCCATTCCAGCCCTCACGTGTAAATGAAGTTTTTGATTGTCCCCACAAACTGTTGTCCTCCTGCTTCCGTCCATCTCGGTAGATGGCAGCAGCATCTACCACATTGCTTAAGATGTAACCCTAGATATTTCCCTCCATTCTTCCTTTATAAATATTCCTCCAGTAGCCCTGATAATTTTAATCCCCAAACATGTTTTCTTTGGAGTCTCACTCTGTCACTACAAAGACTGGAGGGCAGTGGTGCCATCTCAGCTCACTGCAGCCTCCACCTGCCAGGTTCAAGCAATTCTCCAGTCTCAACCTCCCGAGTAGCTACAGCTGTGCACCACCACACCTAGCTCATTTTTTGTTTTTTTGGTATAAACGGGGTCTCACCATATTGGCCGGGTTGTTCTCAAACTCCTGGCCCCAAGTGATCCCCCTGCTTTGGCCTCACAAAGTCTGGGATTATAGATGTGTGCCACCACACCTGGCCCATATTTTAATTGCCTAATTCCATTTATTCCCATCGGATTAGCTCAGGCTGTCACCATTTCCACCCTGGACCATCACAAATCTCCCCCTCTAGCCATTGGATACCATTCACTCATCTGCCACCCTCGTGCCACCATCTCCTCACCATCTACCTGCCACACACAACTCACATGAGTCAAGTCACGTCCCCATCTTAAAATCTCTCAGCTGCTTCCTGTTACCTTTAGAATAAAATCCACACTCCTAACAGTGAGCCTCAAAGCCCTTGGCGCCAGATACCTGCCTCCAGCTTCAATGTTATGCCATGTCCCTCACCTCTCACCCACTGGAGTCTGGACGCACCTGCCTCCTCTTTTTCCTTAAAACACCAAGGTCGCTTTGTCTTCAGGACCCCTGTACTTGCTCTCCATTCAAAAGCCTCCTCCTCTCTGCAGGACTCCCCTCATGTGTCATATTTTCAGAAATCCCTCATCTAACACCCTATTTAAAGTGTCCCCCGGCCACAGAGGTCCTCCGACTTCCCTGGTGAGGGCACCTCTAAGTCAAGAGAAAGCCCTTGCAGTTTCATTTATTAAGCAGCGAGACTCAGCCTATTTATAGACTAACAACATACTCACCATTTGAAAAGGCAATAGGTATAAATTGAAAGAGAAAGACCGTATTTTTATTTCATCCTTCAACAACCACCCACAGCAATCACTAATAGGAAATGTGTGTCCCTGTGGGGGCTGCGTAACTTCTCGCTCCCGGGAACCACCATGCTCATTTCTTCTTCACGTTCATTTTCACAAGGGACTCACCTTTTGTCACAGAAAGAATAAAAAAGCAATCTTATCAAGATATGTCATCAAAAGAGATGCAACACCATCTGAGGCTGAAACAGCGACCTCTCTCAAGTAAGTACTTCGTGGGGCGTCTTACAGTCATTCGCCCTTGACCTGTTTCCCTCAAAAAATTAAAATGCCACAGGCAGACCTGTGATTTTACACTCAGAGTAGCAGACTGCAAAGTCTGAGGACTGCTGTCTGTTATCACTTTATTACTCCATCTAGGTTCACCTGTCACAACTATAACGATCTTGTATCTCTTTGGGGTTTGGGGGAGCTTTCTCTTGGCTGTCTACACTCAGGTATGTAGAACATACGTATGTCTACACTATGTCTCACGTATGTGTACATGCTTTGGCTGGTGACACTTTGTGTCATTTCCATAAATTATGTGTAACAACTGTTAACACTTAGCCCCAGCTTCCAGCATGGTGCCTGACTCACGCTACATCCCCAGTAGGGCTCAGAGAGAGGATGAAAAGAATCAAGACTTCGAGTAATTTAGCAACAGGGTCGGCTCTGCTGTCCTTCTTTCTGGACTCACAACTAAACCTCTCAGTATAGCAGCACTCAGATGTTTGTTTCTATTCTATGCTAAGAACACAGACAATGTTGTTGAGGTAACTGTGGTCCCTAGACAGTGCCAAGAACATGGACTCTGTGACCTCCTGAAAATCTCTTGCAACATAAATAGTCCCAGTCCTAATGTTCCAGATCAACATTTATTTTGCAAGTCAAGAAACTTAAACCCAAAAAGATTGCAATAATTTGCCCAAGATCATATAAATAGTGTCAGGGAAGAGTATGAACTCAAGGTTTCTGAAGTTTTCTTAATAAGAGAATTACCAAAAAAAATCAGGGAACTTCCACACGATGGAATATTGTATATCCTCTAAAAGCATTCTGAAATGATCTTAAAGTTATATTGATTAATGAAAAAGGAGGAAAAAAATACATAGGTGCTTTCCTTTGCATAGAATATGTCCCAAAGTAGGTAACACAGATAACAAGAGAACAGGAAATGTACAGACTGAGTTTCCAATTGGATGGGAACAATAGGTAAGTGGAAAATTGCTTTACATTCATTTTGTGACATTTTTACCTTGTACACATATTAATTCCATAAAAATAAAAAATAAAAATAAAAATTGACAAAGGTTACAGAGAAAAGAAGGTAAGTCCAATCCATGAGTATTAAGGAGAAAATCTTGATATTGTTGTTTCTGAGGCTCTCGTTGTTGTGATTATATTGTATCATTAGGAAATGGCACCAAGGAGAAATTATTTGTCAATGGCATATAGACATAAACACTATTTTTTACTTTGAGCTCTTTATTTTTTGTTACGTCATTTCCTATTGGAAATGTTTTTCCTTTTAAAAGATTTTCCTAGTTAACTACTCTAAAATCAACTTGATCAATCAAGTTGTTACATATATTACGTTATTTACATTATTGTAAGCTGTCTCCTAAATATCCATAGATAGATAAATGGCGTATTAGTTTGTTCTCAAGCTGCTGATAAAGACGCACCCAAGACGGGGTAATTTATAAAGAAAAAGAGATTTAACGGACTCACATTTCCACATGGCTGGGGAAGCCTCATAATCATGGCAGAAGGCAGAAGGCACATCTCACATTGCAGCAGACAAGAGAGAATGAGAGCCAAATTAAAGGGAAAACCCTTTATAAAATCGTCAGATCTCATGAGACTTACTCACTACCATGAGAACAGTAAAGGGGAAACCACTCCCATGATTCAATTATCTCCCAGTGGGTCCCTCACACACACATGGGAATTATGGGAGCTACAATTTAAGATGAGATTTGGGTGGGGACACAGCCAAACCATATCAAACGGATAAAGAAAATGTGGTGCATATATGCAATAAAATATTATTCAGCCATAAAAAGAAAACATTCATGATATCTCCTAACATTCATGGATTTATTCTAGTTTTATATACATAGCCTCATTCCAAAAAATATTTTGAGACACTTTACAAGAATACATATGGTATAACATACACCAGAGAAGACTGGCAAAGAAAATACACGAATATCAGAAGACATCATAAATGTTTCCATCTTCTTATGGCTGAATAATAGTCCACTGTAGGTATATATTACATTTTCTTTACCCCTTCACCTATTGATGAATATTAAGGTTGCTATCAAATTGTGGGTACTTTGAATTACGTTGTAGTGAACATAAGAGTGCAGATGCCTCATTCATTCTTTTAGATTTAACGTGGATGAACCTGGAGGACACCATGCTAAGTGACTTAAGCCAGTCATCAAAGGACAAATACTGCATTATGCCACTTATATGAGGTACATGAAGTAGTCAAACTAATAGAAACAGAGAGTAGAATGGTGTTTGCCAGGGGCTTAGAGAGGGAAAAAAGGAGAGATGCTCTTCAACAGTTAGAAAGTTTTAGTTACATAAAATGCATAAGTTCTTGAGATCTGCTGCATATCACTGTGCCTTTAATTAGTGGTACTGTCGTGTACATTTAAAAATGTGGTAAGAGGGTAGATCTCACATTAAGTGTTCTTACCACAATAAAAATAAAATGTAAAATAGAACAAAGAGGATGTTCACTGAATTAGTCTGATAAAGCCTAACACAGATTGACCGATGCTCATCTTTTAATGTCTAATAAACTGACATTTGAAAGACTGTCATAATATGTTGCACCTAGAATGTGCAGACTAAACTAAAATGTATGGAACACACGCATTATATACCTACAAGTTTTCTCCAACAATAATGCACACATGAATAGGATTAATCAGTTTGCCAAGTAATCAATTCAAATTGACAGTTATATGGATTGCCCAAATAATTAAAATATATGTAAATTATTTTTGAAACTAAGACGCACCATGTCCATGTAAGATATTTATATGAAGAATTTTATATCAGCATCATCTGTGAAAAAATTGCCAAAGAGTGATATATTTCAGAATATTAAAAGTTTGAGTTAAAATGTGTATTAATTTTATGATGAAAAGCTATGTCCGTGGACAGCAAGTTCATATTTGCTGATTAAGTGCACACTATTAACCTACTGACAATACACTATCTGGTGCAGGTTATAATATTTGCCATCACTTTACAGGTAATTGTTCTTTTAAGATGCAGTAGAACACATTTTTTAAGATACTGAATGCTTGGCCTTAGCTCTCTTGAAAACAAAGAGCAATATTTTATTTAAAAATAGAAAATATCTCATGATGTGATTATGAGAGCTAAAAAGTCATTATCATCACAAGTCTTTAATTCTATAAAGACTATAATTTGCTCGTCTGTTACGAGAACTAATATTAAGTAACTGTGTGGTAGGAACTTTGAATGCTGATGGCCTTTTTCTGAATTACTTTGTGTTATTACAAAATAATTAAGATTTACTGAGTTATTATTAAATAAATCAAAACGAGTCTCTATAACATATAGCATAGAACTGCAGGAGATTAAATACAGGGAAACTCAATTGCTCAGACTTAGCAATTTGTATTTTTGAAAAGGCAAATATAGAAAGATATGCAATTAAATAAAATCAAAAATAACAGGTATAATTTGAATATTTCAAATTCTATTGGAATTGAAAACAGAAAAAAGTTAACTTTCTCTTATCAAGCCCATATTTTAAAACATCCCTTTTCTCATTCTTTCTTTGAAATATCTCACAAGAGATATCATTGCTTTGGTTTCAGAGATTCAAAAGGCTCAAGGAAATTAACCAAAATCACACAGCTCTGAGGGATATGAATTGGAAACAAATAATCTTGGCTATGGAAATATGAAGATGATGAGCACCCAGGAAGACTCCCGGTGTCTTCAGGACAGAAATAGAAAGTACAAAGTGTTTACATCTTCTAGGGATGAGACATAAAAGAATGTGCAACAGGAATGAAAAGATGGAAGAAATTTTATGTAAAATAATCATAAATCTTTTATAACTTTTTGGAATCAAGTAGGTGCTAAGATTTGAAAAAAAAATGGATGAGTTTTTTTTCTTTTATAACTGTACAAAAAAAATTTAGAAGTCATTCTAAAAAGAAGTGAAATATGAAATTAAACCGCAGAGAATATCATCAGTATTGCCCAGTCACTGAGCAGATTTCAAATGGACTCCTTCATATTTTCCCAGCTGATATCTGGGAAATGATCCATTGCTTTTAACCCTGTCAAGTGACACGACCAGATTTGCTAAAACACAGAGAACATGAGGCTCTTCCAGTCATGTGGAATTGTCTGTTGATGCTAGTAGAGAACAAAAGTGAAGGGATTCATAAAATCAATATTGACAGAAAGTAACTTTGTGAGAAAAAGGCATACTTGATAAATAAGAAAACAGCATATTGGCTGGCAAAAATCTACAATGAATTTAAGAAAGAGTTAGTGAATAATTTGTAACACAATTATACTCACTTTGAAATATTACTCCCCAAACTGAATTGTATATCTGGAAAAAATAGTAAGAAAATCTATCTAAAACATGGATAGTTGTTGGAGTCCATTAAGCTGTTGCCATTGAAGTGAGCCTAAGGATACTGTCCTGCTTGACGGCCCATCAATACAGAGAAATCGTTCTGCTCTAATGGGCAATAACTCTGTTAGCCAAAATGTTAAAATCAAACAGCAGAAGATTGGTGTCTGAATTTTGCTGAATGAAGAGTTTTGAGATGGCAATCAAGGAACAATTTTCACTTTTACAATTAGGGAAACAAAAACTTGTTTTAATAAAACCATTCTGAATGCTGACAAAATGTTTGCTGAAAAATAAACTAAAGTTAAAGGTGTTAATTTACCCATTTATAAAACTTGCATTTGCGCTGGGAGACACAAAAGAATTAAAAATGTAATCCCTGCCCTCAAGGAACACCTTATCTAGTGGAATGATATATATAAATCAGCAATATAGAAGGAAATTTATAGAAATCCAACATAGATGAAACTTGAGGACATTATGCTTAGTGAAATAAGCTGGACACTGTATGATTCTCTTTATAGGAGGTACTAGAGTGGTCAAATTCACAGACAGAATGACATTTTCTGGGGTCTGAGGGAAGGAGAAAATGAGAAATTTTCTAATAGATACAGAATTTCAGTTTGGGGAAATTAAAACAGTTCTTGAGATGGATGGAGGTAATGGCTGCATAACATTTTGAATGTACTTAATGCCACTGAACTGTACACATAAAAATGGTTAAAATGATAACGTTTGTTACGTACATTTTACCATGATAAAAATTACTAAAATATATGCATATGTGTACGTTGATATCTTGAACTAGAAAACCTTCTCCATATTAGAAGTAACTTTTAAAAAGTAAAATGCTGATGTTAAAAATCAAAATACTGATGAACGACAACATCATTTTTCACTTATACATTATATTCCTTTCTCCTTTTAACAAATGACTTAAATTAGTTAAGAAAAGAAGCTAAGGAAATATTTTTAAATTTCTATATTAAATTTAAAAGATTTAAATTTAAACAATTATATATAAAATGAGTATATACACTATATTAAGAAATATATATTGTGGAAAATATATTTATAAGATGTATTATACATTACATTTATATAATAGTCTTCATATATAAGTATATGAAATAAAGAATCCACAAATTTCTGTTCCTCTTTTGCTTTGAGTTCCAGGCTACATACATGTGCAGAGCGTGCATGTTTGTTACATACATAAACGTGTGCGAGGGTGGTTTGCTCTATCTCTCAACCTGTCACCAAGGTATGAAGCTCCACATGTATCAGCCATTTGTACTGATGCTCTCCCTCCCCTTTCTCCAGCCAACAGGCCCCAGTGTGTGCTATTTCCCTCCCTGTGTCCATGTGGTCTCATTGTTCAACTCCCACTTGTGAGTGAGAACATGTGGTGTTTGGTTTTCCATTCCTGTGTTGGTTTGCTGAGGATGATGGCTTTCAGCTTCATCCATGTCCCTGCAAGGAACATTATCTCATTCCTTTTTATGGCTGCATAGTATTCCACAGTGTATATGTACTGCATTTTCTTTATCCAGTCTATCACTGATGGGCATTTGAAATCTTCAAATATTTTTAAGTAAAAATAGAAGAAAAACAAAGCAGAAAATATAATTTAAAAGCTTTTCTACATTTACTTTTTTTTTCTTTTTGTGACAGAGTCTGGCTCTGTCACCCAGGCTGGTGTGCCATGGCACAATCTCAGCTCACTGCAGTTTCTGCCTCCTGGATTCAAGCAATTCTCCTGCCTCAGCCTCCTGAGTAGCTGGGATTGCACGCAGGCACCACTATGCCCAGCCATTTTATATTTTTAGTAGATGTAAGGTTTCACTGTGTTGCCCAGGCTGCTCTCAAACTCCTGACCTCAAGTGATCTGCCTGCCTCAAACTTCCAAAGTGCTGGGGTTACAGGTATGAGCCACCATGACTGGCCTCCACATTTACTTATTCTCAGAAGAGAGGAGGATGCTGAGGAAGCTGCACTTTATGCTAACTCTTCTAGTATATGTTGGTCAAATGGCATGTAACTTGCTACATAGCAAAGGCTGGTAAATGACTGTTACTATTCTCTTATGTCAGGTAATTTAGACAATCCCCAAGAAAAATGAAGAAAGGAAAGAGAGAAGGGGAAAGGGAAGGAGAAGTAAANAAAAAAAAAAAAAAAAAAAAAAAAAAAAAAAAAAAAAAAAAAAAAAAGATAAACAGGCATCATTAGAAAAAATGAAGTATTGAAAACCTCCAAAAAAAACCTCTCTTCCATAAAAGCAATGAGAACACTAGCAAAATTTCCAAAATCAACTTTTTCAGGACTCTTGACATTAACCAAAGGCTTAAAACAGTCTTTGGGAGCATTTATTCAAGCAAAATAGCTGAATCTCAGTAAGCATAGGACATTTTTGCAGCATTTTAATTTACCCTAAACCCATTACTTTCTCCCCCACTCCATGGTAGCCTAGAAAACTAACAGCTCATAATCAAGGTGAAAAACAGCAGCCTCACAGGCAATGCAGGGGTTTGATCAAGGTTGGGCTTTTTCAAAATCCCTATTCTCAGAGATTTGTCATTATTTGACATGCCTGCAAGTTCCCTGAAAACTTCATTTTTATTTCCAAAGCATTTTTTCATGGCTCAGAGCTCTCCACATGCAAATAGCCCTTACCTCAGTGCTATTTGTTCAAAAAAAAAAAAAAAAAAGGTAATTGTTTAACGTCAGGTGCCCGAAGCAGTGATTAGGCAAATAACAAGCTAACAACAACAACAAAAACATAAAAGAAAAGCTGGGGAGTGAGATGTCCATAAGGTGGCTTTCAAAAGCTTCAACATATTTCTGGGAATCAAAGAAGCCATGTAAGTGCATAGAGCTTTTTGCATGCCCAAGGATACGTGCATGCTTAGAAAAGAGCTGACAAACCTTAAGTCCTCATCACTGACTGATTTTGAAGTTTTTAAAAAACAGGAAGTGAAGGCTAAGGCAGAGCTGTAAAGTGCTTAGGGGAGTTTTGAAGTCATGCACCAATACACACACAGAACCCTTCAGAAAAGACTGAGAAGCTTCATGGCTCCAACATTTAAAAAATATCTGTCCCAACACTAGCTGGTCATTAAGCTAACTGTGCAGAGACATCAGTGGCTACACATGAAAAAGAATACAGACTTCAAATAAATAACTTAGGAAAGTCACTAAACAAACAGCAAAACTAATAATAACAACAAATGCCAGGAATGAGGAAGAATCCAGTTTCCGGAGTTGAAACACTATTTAAATGTCCATTTTTTTTCCACAAAAAGAAATGAGACAAACCAAGAAACTAGAAAATATTGCACAGATACAGGAGATAAAAAGACACTCAATAGAAACTGTCCCTGAAAATGTCTAGATTAGAAACTTTCTATGAAGAAGTTCAGATGTACCTGACAAAAATTTTAAATCAACTATTATAAATGTGTTCAAAAAACTTACATAAATTATGTTTAAAGAACTAAAGGAATTTATTTATAAGGATGTGTCACTGAATAAAAGATATCAATACACAAATTTTTAAAAAGAACCAAATACAAATTATGAAGTCTAAAAGCACAATAGCTGGAATGAAAAATTAGAGAAGCTTATAAACAGAGCTGAGTGGACAAAAAATAAATAGATCAATCAATGTTAAGATAGGTTAATTGAAACCAGCCAGTCTGAGGATCAAAAAAAAAACAACAATGAACAATCTTAGATACCTGTGGGACCTAACCAAAAATATCAACATAAACACAAAGGGATTTGCAGGAGAAAAGAAATAAAGAAAAGCAGAAAGAATAATTAAACAAATAATATCTAAAAACTTCTAAACTTTATGAAAAATATCAATCTGCACATCCAACAAGCCTAACAAAGTCCAAATGAGAGAAAACTGAAGATATACACACCTAAGCACATAATTTTTAAGCTATTGAAAGACAAAGACAAAAAGATAATTTCAAAAAGTGCAATGGAAGTGACTTGATGTACCAGAGATCCTTTAATAGATTCACAGCTGATTTCTCATCAGAATCCCTATACAAGACAGTCATATATTATTCAAAGTGCACAAAGAAAAAGACTGTCAATCAAGAATTCTATATCCAGCAAAATTAATATTTAAACTAGAAGATATTTTAGATAAACAACATGTGAGAGAATGTATTAAATAAACTTCCCCAATAGAAATACTAAAGGAATTTACATAAAGAAATAAAAAGCCCCTGTAAATGTAAGTACATAAATGTGCTTTTTTTCCTGTCTTATTTAAAAGACAACTGCACAAAGTAATAATTGCACATCTATGTAGACTGGCATAAAATATATGAAGATGTCACATGTATGATGATAATAGCATAAACAAGGGAGGAAGAAACTGGAGCTAAATAAAGCAAAGCTTTTACATATTATTGAATTTAAGTTTGTCCTAATTCAATAGAGATTGTTATAAATGGAAATGCTAATTACAATCCTAAGTAAAATCATTAAGAAAATTACTCAAAAAAGATACAGTAAAAGAAAGTAGAAGTGGATTAAAATGCCATATTAAAAAGTTTTGACTTAAAGCAATAATGAAAAAATAGCAGATCAAAAATGACTTGTTATACAGAAAACAAATAGCAAAAAATTAGATAAACCTTGTTATATCATTAATTACATTAAATTTAAATGGACCAAATACTCCAACAAAAGACAGAGATTTAAAATTGTGCTGGCCACAATGGCTCACACCTGTAATGCAAGCACTTTGGGAGGCTGAGGTGGGCGGATCACTTGAGGTCAGGGGTTAAAGACCAGCCTAGCCAATATGGTGAAACACCCTCTCTACTAAATATACAAAAATTAGCCTGGTGTGGTAGCACGCGCCTGTAGTCCCAGCTATGCAGGAAGCTGAGATACAGGAATTGCTTGAACCCAGGAGGTGGAGGTTGCAGTGAGACACCTCCTGGGGTCAATCTAAAAACACAATTTATATCCACTGGCAGAAAAAGTAAAAAATAAATAAATAATTAAACCATATGTTAATTCAATAATTTAAAAAGAGATTCAGTGGCTATGTTAATATCAGACAAAATTGACCTCAAGACACTATTTGTCAATAAATACAAAGAATGAAATAAAGTTATCACTTTACTATGATAAAAGGGTTAAAATGTTTGTTCCTTCATCAAAAATAAATAAAAACTATAAATAATACATGCGCCAAACAACTGAACAGCAGAATCCTAAAATATGTGAAGCAAAAACTGAAAGAATTGAAAGGATAAATAATGTAAAAGTAATAACTGGGGACTTTGCTACCTCACTTTTAATTACAAATAGGACTACTAAGCAGATTAAAAAGAAAATAGATGATTTAGAATAAAACTACAAATTAACTAGACATAACAGACATCTATAAAACAATCTACCCAACAATAGCAGAATATACATTACTTTCAAATGCACATGGATCATTCCCCAGGATAGATCATGTATTATGTCATAATACAAATCAATAAATTAAAAAGGAATGAAATCATACAAAGTATATTTTTTATATTAGAATGAAATTGAAATCAGAAATCAATAATAAACAGAACCTTGAAAAATTCAAAATACACTGAAATTTAAAAATCTGATCTGAAATAATCATAGATCAAGAAGAAATCACAAATATAATGTAAAAATATTTTAAGATGAGTGAAAATGAAAACACACCAAAACGTATAGGGCATCTACATTAAAAAATAAAGATCTCAAAGCAAAAACCATCTTAAAGAAAAAACAAAGAGCAAACTAAACCCAAAACAAGCACAAGGAAAAAATCAATAAAGATTAGAGTAGAAATATACAATATAGAAAATATAAAGACAATAAAAAAAACAAAGAACCAGTTATTTCAGAAGATCAACAGAATTTACATGCTTTGGGCTATACGGACAAAAAAAATAAGACTCAAAACACTAAATTCAAGAATGAAAATGGAATATTACTATCAATTACAGAAATAAAATGGCCTATAAGGCAATACTATTATATAAACAATTTTATGACAACAAATTAAATTAACTGATTAAAATGGAAGAATTTCCAAAAGACATGAACTACGTAAAGTGAGTCAAGAAGAAATACACAATCCAAACTGGGCTACACCATGTGAAAACATTGAATTATTAGAAGAAGACACCAAAAACACAAGCAATAAAAGAAAGAAATGAAGGAATTGAACTTCAGATTCGAAAACTTTTACGCCTGCAAGTGTATAATCAAGAAAATAAAAATAAAACCAATAAAATGGGAAAAATATTTGTAAATCGTTTCTCTTTTCGAGGACTATTTTCCAGAATATATAAAAATATGTAGTTTTAACTCTCACAACTCAACAACAAAAAGAAAAATAACTCTATTAAAATGTATAAAGAATATAAGTAGAGAATTCTCAAAAGAAGATATACTAATAACCTATCAGCACATGAAAATATGTTCAACGTTTTAAGTCATTCAGAAAATGTAAATTAAAACTACAATGACATACCAGTACATATCAAATGAGATGGCTATATATAAAAAAGATAACACTAACAAGAATAATGAGAATGTACAGAAACTGGAGCCCTCCTTCATCGCTACTGGGAATGTAAAAACATACAGTCCCTTTGGAAGGTAGTTTGGTAATGACTCAAAAAGTTAAAACTACGTTGAACATTTCCAACATGAAGAAATGATAAATGTTTCAGATGATAGATATGCTAATTACCCTGATCTGGCCACTATATATTATATGTAACAAAACATCGCTGTGCACTCTGTGAATATGTACAATTATTGTCAATTTTTAAAAATAAAAATTTAAAAGCAGCCATACATAGAGTTCATACATAGCAACTCCACTCCTAAATACAGAATCAAAAGAAATAAAAACATGTCCACACATAAACTTGGACATGAATGTTCATGGAACCATTATTTATAATAGCCAAAAAGTGAAAACAACCCAAGTGTCCACCTATTGATAAATAAATAAACAAAAAAGTAATTTTAAAAAACAGTTAAGTAATTACTAGGGTTTGAGTCAGAAGGTGGGGGCAGGGTGTGAAATATGGAGTTTACACTGATGAAACAGTTCTGGAACTGGATTGTGGTGATTACTTCAAAACTTTGAAACTATATCAAAACCCACTGAATTGTAAATATATATCAGAATGTCACATTGTGCACCACAGATATATACAATTATTATTTTTCAATTAAAAATAAATTTTAAAAAGATAAAAATGTTAAATCATTGCATTACATACTTTCAGTGGGTGAATTTTATGGTATGTGAATTTTATCTTAATTAAAATGAAAGCTTCAGCTGCTATTAAACATACCAGTTATAATTTTGCAACTGTTTTAAAATTTGAAAAAAGAAACACAACTGAGAAGAGAAGACAAAGGATGCTGAGTAACAGAGATTTTTAGAAAGAGCAGCAAGTGATTGCAAATAAAGAGGGCTAAAATTTAAAGATCAATAAATATGGTGTAAAAATGAGAAAACTTTTCTGAAAACAGACATTATTCTAATTTAATCAGGTGTGACTGCATGAGTGCATACACTTATGTATAAGTTGTAGAACTATGCCCCTAATATCTATACATTTAACTATATATAAATTATGCCTCAAAACAAGCTACATTTCACAAGATTTAGTGCACACATGAGCATACGCACACACACACACACACACACACACACACACACAGGAACACATGTACATAGGCACACACTCATGCACTGAATAAAAGCTTCATCAAACAGAATTATTCTTCCATCCTGAGATATAGTCTAAATCTATTCTAATCTTGACTGTTCATATAAAGCAAACAACAGAAAAAAAGAGTGGTATTGAACTCTTTAATTAACGTGAAAACACTGCTCTGGAGTCTTTCTGTTCTGTCTCAAAGAGTCAGAGTTTTATGAAAAAAAATACATGTATATATTCCCTGTATTTATTGTATGTGTAACCCAATGAATTGTAATATGTTACTGTCTCATCTTAATAAAAGTTTAAATTTCCACTTTTAATATGATATTTTCTTAATATTCTTGTCTCCCACATCCTTTCATTAATCATGTTGATTAACAAAAGGAAGTCAAGAGAATTCTTCTCCTAACAAATTATACTGCACTTTTTTTTAAAGTGTAATAGTATTTTGAAATAATCACCATGGCTTCCAAAATTTCTCCTTGGGAGTTATAACCATCAATCATTTTTATTGCTTAAGGCCAAGTGCTGCTATTTAGTGCTTCATGCAGAGACTTCTTTATCCTCACCAAAGTATACTCAGCGTTAAAAAATAAAGGTGCATTTAGCAATGGTTCACTGCTGACACTGACCAGC
Source organism: Cebus imitator (assembly GCF_001604975.1). Classification (NCBI taxonomy): domain Eukaryota; kingdom Metazoa; phylum Chordata; class Mammalia; order Primates; family Cebidae; genus Cebus; species Cebus imitator. The sequence goes on from NW_016107838.1 coordinate 213,217, forward strand.
TTAGAGTGCAGTTCTTCAGCGCAGTGCACCTGCTATGTGGATTGAAATCAGCGGGGAGAGAACACGAGGAGGAACATGGATGCCTTTGCTACAGGCTGAGCTCAAAAGATCAAGCAGGTCTACGTTCTTTGATTAAATGGCCCTCCTTCAACCCTTCGACTTCTGACCCTAGTTTAGCCTGCCAGAGCTCCCAGAAAAAGGCTCACCTCCACATTCTACAGTAGCTCTTTCCATAATTGGCCAAAGGCTATGCCATCCTTAGGACTTCAGGCTTCTGCCAACACCTAGGACCCCCCATACTGTGTCAAGCAACTTTCATTCTGAATTGGAAATTAAACTGCATGTATTGCTGCAAAGTGTCCTCTTGCTAAATCTGACTCACTGTTGTTGCCTGCACATATGTGTGGGAATATGAATCTGTCAATATTTTCTTCCTCATGGTATCACATCCTCAAGGTTCTAATAAGTACAGCACCTGCCAAGCTGAGGATCCTTGAGAACAGAAATGAGGTCTTACGTGGCTTTGATCGCTAAGGCCCAAAATGCAAGACATGGGCCTCCACTCTTTCGGTCAGCTGTCAGTGTAGTGCCGCTTTTTCAGATACGAGTTGTACACACAACATTTCCTCATTGCTGTTTTTGTCCCAAGGACAAGTATATACCTCTAGTGGTAAAACCGGGCCACATTTACATTTCAAAATAATTTGTAATTACAAAATAGTTAAAATATAAAGAAAATACAGCCAATAATTTAGTAAACCTCATATACTTCTTACTCACTTCAGAAAATTTTGTCCTACTTGCTTAGAAAGGTTTTTAAAGATTAAAACCTAGCAAATGCCATTAATGCCTCCTTTCTTGGGTTTCTCTGGTTTCACTCTCTTTCTTTATTTCCCAGAAGTAAAGAAAGGAAATTATCCTACAGTTAGCATTTATTATGTACATACATTTCCTTACAGTTTATATCACGTGTCTATGTAATATATACGTACTTATCTATATCCCCAACAATCTATGGAATCCTATACGACAACTTTTGCAACTAACTTTCTTGATGTAACACCGTATTTTCCTGGCTGTTGCTTCTATTTTATACATGTAGCTCTGGCTCACTTGCACTCATTGCTGCATGATGTTCAATTTCATAAATAGGTCACAATTCCATCTACTTAATCCCTTGTCCATGGATCTTTTTGTTTTTCTTTTTTTTCTATTTCTACATTTGTTTTATTCTTTTAGTGGGTTGGTTTCTTTTTTTTGCATCCACGATTGTTTTTGCTTTTTATAAACACATTGCTGTAAATAATCTTTGACCTGTTTATGAACATGACGCTTCCTCAAAAATGTTATCTAAGAATGGAACTTTTAAACTCTGCAACATGTACCCACAAGCCCCATTCAAATGTTACATTCATATTTTATCTACCCTAGTTCTACTCCTCAGTCCACTGTTCCTTGCACTGAAAATAATTGCCTGCATCTCTGAACCACCTTCCTTCACACAGCCTCTTTCTTCCCCTCTTTAACTTTATCTAAAAGACAGAAGAATGTCTTCCCTTAATTTTACACAGAATAAGAAAAATCAGGATCAGTTTTCTACCAAGCCTTTCCTATTGGCTTGGGAATAATTCAGACATGGTAACTTAAAATTGCTAGTATAAATTCATGGGTCCTGACCCAGACCACTCTTATGGAATCCCAGAACGCATGCTCAATGTTTGGTCACCAATCTTCATCACATGCTGAGACCAGCCTGCCCCCTTCCAAAGGAAGTTTCCTTAAACTGATCCACCATGCTCAGGGTTAGCTCCCATAGCCATGAAACTCAAAAAGAAGAAAGAGCGTTACGCTGTTTCCCCAGTGAAGGGGCTGCTCCCATGTGCCAATTCCCTGTTCTGGGATTAACCACTTTCTAGGATGTTTTCATGTGGAAGAGTAACATCTTGTCCTCTGACAGCAGCAAGATAATAAATATAAGAAACCTAGTTAAGCATGAGTTTATTTATCAAAGTCTGGGCTATTTTGACTGAAATAGTTCTTAGCTGTTATTAGCTCATATCAAATCAAACATAGTCAATCCCAGTAGAATCCAAGCCTTTCAGCTGAAGGGAAATGACGATCACCATGGTTACAAAACACTGGAAGCCTTCACTCTTGTTCTTCAGTGGATAAAAGTTGTAATGAAAGCACAAATACTGACATAAGGAAAAACAATAGGGTACAAGCACAATCGAGTCTTCTTAACTAGAAACGAAGTAATGCTAGCGTCCAATACAGTTTAGCTGGTATTAGACATCCTCCCACCATCAACAACGGTAAAACCTAAAGAAAACGGAGAAGACAGCTACTTCCACAAGACAAGCTCTATCAAAACAGGGCTGCAACACCTGAAAGATGGGAGACGTGAGGCTTGCCATGTTCACTCTTCCTCTGTGTGCTTTCTAGGCTATGGCTCAGAGAGGTCTCACAGGTTGAAGACACAGATTAGTCTGGGGCTACTAAAGCGCAAGATTAGGGGGCAGAATTCCAAACAAAGGAGAACCCAAGAGAAAAAAACAACAAAAACAAAAACTCAGAAGGCTGTTGGAATTTACTGAAAATAAGAGTCTTTTAGTTTCAAAAACATAAAATACTAGTGATTAAAGAGACATTAATATTCACATGCCTTTAGGGTTTATAGATGTAGAAGTGAAATGTATGAAACTATAGCAATAAAATATTTTAAAAGGAAAATGGAGTTAAGTGTTTTAAGAATTGGCACTAGTTGGGATGTGCTGAAATTATACTTTTATGATGCCTGTAAGTTAAACTTCCATGTTATACTTTCTTGATTAACCACTAACAGAATGATAGCCCCCCAAAAAGCATTCTACATAGTCAACAGATGAGATAAATGTATATCAATAAAACACTGATTAAAACAAAAGAAGGGAGGAGGTAGTACAAAAAAATAATGAGCAAACAGAACAAATAAAAAAAAAATAGCAATGTGGTAGACTTAAATCCAACTATATTATTTATTACACTAAATTTAAATAGAATAAGTACAAATTTAAGACAGACATGGTTGGACTAAACAAAAAACTAAGACGCCACCAGGTATTTATAGGAGGCACGTTTAAAATATAAGGACACAGAGCAAATAACAGTTTAAAATGGAGAAAAATGGATACAGAATATGAAAATGAATCAAGACAGCACATTACAATAATGGTAATTCAGAAAAAAATAGACAACATGGCAAGAAACCTAAAATGAGATGAAGAGAAACACAGCTTAACAACAGAAAGGTCAATGCATTAGGAAGCAACAGCAATCCTAAAGAAAGGTATGGTTTTCATGACCTCATTTCAAAATAGATGAAGGAAAAACTGACCAAAAGAATTGAGAAATCCAAAATCATAGCTGGATATTGTAACACATTTTTTTCAGTAACGATAGAACAAACATATTAAATATCAATAAAGAAATGGAAAAGGTGAACATTATTGATCAAGTTGGCCTGGCTGACAATTATAGAATTCCAAACCTATATATTGCCCATGTAGCTTTTACCAGAATAGACCATACATTAGGCAATAAAAAAAGTTTTCATAAATTCCAATGGATTATAATCATACAGATTATGGTTCCTTGCCACAGTTGAATCGAATTAGAAACAACAACAAAAAGATAACTAAAAATCCCCAAATGTATGAAAGTTAAGAAGCACACTTTTTATTTTTTATTTTTGAGACAGGGTTTCACTCTGTCACCCAGGCTACAATACAGTGGCACAATCATAGCTCACTGCAGCCTCAACCTCCCAGGTTCAAGCACTCCTCCCACCCCAGCCCTCTCAAGTAGCTGGGACTACAGGAGAAAATTTTCTCCTTTTTTGGAGAGATGGGATCTGACTATTTTTCCCAGACTGGTCTTGAACACTTGGACTCAAACAATCCTCCTGTCTAAGCCTTCCAAAGTCCTAGGACTATGCTGTGAGCCACCGCGCTTAGCCAGCACACTTTTAAACAACTCCCAAGTCGTGGAAAAACTCACAATTGAAATTGCAGTGATTATGAAAATGAAACATAAAGTCTGTGAAGATAAAGGATGAATGAGAAGGAAATTTATAGCACTGAAGACATAGTTTAGAAACTAAGAAATATAAAACACATGATCTGAAATTCCAGCTCAGAAGATAGAAGAGTTGTAAACAATGAAATGGTAAACAAATATAAGATGAGAAAATCAACAATACCAGAAGTCAGTTCTTCAAAATAACTAGTAAACCTCTAAGATGTTAATCAAGACAAAAAAAAAATTACTAACATGAAGAATGTAAAAGAGAACATCACTAATATCCTATTTACATGAAACAGAGCCTGAGAGGATATAATTTTAAATAGTCCGCCTAACAATATAATAAATTCTTTAAATTTTTTGAAGAACACAACTTAGAAGACAAAATAGAAAATTTTGATAGTTCTGTATATGTTAAATAAATTGAATTTATATGTCTTGGCTTGTTCAACTGCTGTAACAATAGTACCATAGAATGGGTAGCTTAGAAACAACAAAAATCTGTTTCTCAGTTCTGGAGGCTGGATGGTTTCAGATGAAATAACCAGCAATTCTGTGTCTGGGGTAGGCCTCTGACCTGGTTCATACATCATCTTGCTGCAGCCTCACATGGTGGAAGGAGTGAGGGTTCACTCTGACTCCTCTTACAAGGACACCAATCCCATTCATGAGGGCTCCATCCTCATGAGCTAAATGCCTTCCAAAGGCCTCCACCTTCTAATACCCTCACCTTGGGGTTCAGGATTTCAACATACGAATTTCGTGATTAGGGGACATAAGAAACATGTAGTCTATTGCATCATACATAATTTTTTTTCTACTTTTTGTCTGCATGTTTTGTTTTTTTAGGTTTCTGTTTGTTTGTTTTGAGAGATACGATCTCACTCTGTCACCCAGGCTGCAGTGAGATGGCAAGAAGATCACAGCACACTACATTCTCAAATTCCTGGGCTCAAGGGATCTCTCCCACCTCAGTCTCCCAAGTAGCTGGGCCTAGCGGTGTGCACCATGCTGTGCTATTTTATTTTATTTTACTATGTTGTTTGATGGTATCTCGCTCTGTCGCCAGGCTGGAGTGCAGTGGCGCAATCTTGGCTCAATGCAATCTCCCCCTCTCAGGTTCACGCGATTCTCCTGCCTCAGCCTCTCGAGTAGCTGGGACTGCAGGCACACGCCACCATGCCCAGCTAACTTTTGTATTTTTAGCAGAGACGGGCTTCACCATGTTGGCCAAAATAGTCTCAATCTCTTGACTTCATGATCCACCTGCCTTGGCCTCCCAACGTGCTGGAATTACAGGCGTGAACCACCACACCACAGGCTATTTTTCTTAATTTTTGTAGAGAGGAGGTCTCATTAAGTTCACTAGCCTTGTCTGGAACCCTTAGCCTCAAGTGATTCTCCCTTCTCAGCCTCCCAAAGCGCTGGGATTACAGGCATGAGCCACCACGCCCAGCCTGTATAATTATTTTCACAAATGAAATTTCAGAACCAAAATTCTTAACTGGGTAATTCCCCCCAAAAAATAAAAAAATAATAACAAACATACAGAAATTCCTTTAGAAGACAGAAAATGTGAGCCTATTTCTCAAGTCATTTCAAAGGTGACCATAATATCAAAACTTCACAAAAGTATTACAAAATGGAAAATTATATATCAATAGCCTCATGAACATAAAATATAATATCCCCAAAATATACAAAAGACAACCAGGCAAGACAACACACACACACACACACACACACACACACACACACACACGCCATAACCAAATGAGATTTAGTTTAAGAAGGCGGCAAATTTAGTTTTACATCTGAAAACCAAACCAATATAATTCACCACATTAACAATATATAGGGGAAAAAAACATAAATTACCTCAATAAATATAGAAAATAAGAAATTGGAAAATTCTATACCCATTTATAATAAACACATCATCAAAAAGAAACGTCAGAAAACTCCCTCAATCTAATACAATATACTTTCAAAAAGAACATAAAATGCTAATACCTTAATGTTGAAACAGTGGACTGGAAAGGGTGCTAGTATCCCCACCCCTACTCAACGCAGTCATACTGACTGTCACCAGTGCAATCAGACAAGAAAAAAATGAAAAGGACGAAAATTTGAAAGGAAGAAGTAAAAGTGTCTGTTTATAGATAATATGATCATACATAGATTATATGTCAGTATCTTCATAAATGTAATCTCAATAATGCCTCAAAAACTATCAAAGATAATCGAGCAACATATTTTTTAAATAACACACCTTGATGAAGCACAATTTACTTAACATGGCAAAAATTTTAAAAAGATTTACAAAAATTATTTCAGTTAATAGGTGATTTTAAGGAAATTACTCCATACAAAGTCAATATACAAATATAAATTGTATTTTTCTACAATAACAACAGACATTACAAAATGAAGCTTAAAAAGCAATAATTTCTATAAAAGCATTACATATACTTAATACCTAGTGAAAAAATCCAAGGCAAGACATGAAACGTCTCTATACCAAAACTATAATACACTGCAGAGAAAAATTTTAAAAATACAAATAAGTGCAGAGATAGTATCTGTTCAAACTCAACATTTTAAGATGCAAATTATCCCCAAGTTGACCAAGACCTACAATGTAATTCCCAACAGATTTCCAGCAGAATTTTCCAGAGGGGTTACTAAGATTTGATGCTAAAATTCACATGGAAATGCAAAGGATGTGGGATTTAGAAATACAGTATCAGAAAACATGCACCACTAGAGCTAATGATTTACTAAAAACTATTCTAATAAAGACAATGTGACATTGATACAAAGGGTAGATAAGTAGGCCAATGGAAGAAAGCAGAATAAAGAAATAGACACGTGTACTGTCAGGTGATTTATGACAAAAGCATCATGCAATCTGGTGGAAACTGGCCTCTTCTGTAAATGGGGCTCTAGAAACTGAATGATCTTTTAAAAATAAAAAGTGAACCTTGATTTCTACCTAATACATATTTTTAATTAATTAAAGGTGAAGCATTATCTAAATATGATGTTAACATGTTCAGACTTCTAGAGGAAAGCTTTGGAGAGTATCTTCAGGAACTTGGGGTAAGTAGAGTGTTCTGGAAGAATGTAAAAGTACATTAGCCATCAAAGGAAAACTAATGACAAGTTATTAACTCCTTCATTAAAATTAAGGAGTTCTGTTCATGAAAAGATGCCATTAGGATAAATAATAGGGAAGACAATGGAGAAAATGTCATAATTCTTATATTTGAGAAGGGACACATACTCAGAACATGTAACTATCACCTACCAAGGAATAAAAAAAGATAATTCACTTTTTAAATTGCCAAAACATTGGATGGTTGCTTCATAAAATAAAAGATATCCATATAACCAACTCACATAAAAAGCTTCTTTGCAAGTAAATACAAGTTAAAAATAGAAGGAGCTGTGAGAGCAAATGCACCAGAATGGCTAAAAAGACCAAAAAGATCAAGTGTTGGCAAAGTAATTGGCAACTGGGACTCTCAGACATTGCTGGCAGGAGTGTAAATTGATTGAAGAACTTTGAGAAACTGCTTGGCAGGATCCACAAAGGCAAACCATATGTCCAGCTAATGACCCAGCAATTCCATATTAGGGATAGAGGCTAGAAAAATGAGTGCATATGAACACTGAAAGACATACACAAGAATGCTTTTAATGGCCTTATTCAGGCAAAGTAATGCCTCCTTAAGATCCCATTTACATGACATAGGGAACAGGCAAAGCTATGACAGGGTGGTAGAAATAAGCAATTAACACTGAGAATGAGGGAAATGCTTCTTAACAAAATATGGGTGTGTGTGTGTGTGTGTGTGTGTGTGCGTGTGTGTTCATAGAACTATACACTTAATATTTGTACAGATTTTGTGTTTAAATTATATCTCAATGTTAAGAAACAAAGTGCCTCATCCTCCATTAATGTATGTATAAAATCTTTAGTTTTTTCTGCCTGTTGTACAAACAATCCTTATCCTAATTAATGGTTCCTATGAATTACTGGTGCATGTTTTCCATTGTTATTGTTTCTCTTATTTTAGTGGTGGCTGTTTGTTTGTTGGAGCATCCTAACAATGCTCTCTATACAATTTGCTCTTTTTTATTTTTCTTCACTTTCCCTTTTCAATTATAAAACCTTTGAATTAGACATACATGTCCCCTCATACACACGTTTCTCATAGTTCTCCTAAGCTTAAAAACAGCATTCCAAGGTCCTAAGCTCTGGCTCACAAAATGAAATGTGAATTCCCATCATTTCCTAGATTTTGAATGCACAGGAGTTGAAATACTAGAATCTGTATGTTTAGGCACCAGACATAGATCTCCAAACTCAAAAACATTAAAAAAGTAGGGATGTTACTCAAATGATCTGGAGTAGGAAAAGACTGAAGTAATCAAAAATTAATTAAGCTCTTCTATGTAAACATGCTCTTAAATAGATATTGGCTCTGATGCAGCAGAGAGCAGGAACCTGTCCTGGGCAAGCATAGAATATTTCACTGATATCCCTATCACTAATAACCCAGGCATGCTGTTGTAAGGTGCCCCCCAAAAATACAAAACTTCTGCGATGGCTACCTGAAAATCTTGTCTTTCAAGAATTCAGAAGTACACATGTAAATTAAAATAACCTACAGAGAGATTTCTCAGTTTGACTGAGGGGGGAAAATAGCATTCTTCCCAAGACCTTTGAAACTGTGGCTCAAAGCCAACATCTCAAACTGAGCCTAATGCTACAAAAATCTATAAGCCATTAACTCTGGCTGTATTAAATATATAAAAATCAATTCTAATGCCCTGTTCTTCTTCCAAAGTCCCAAGCCTCAGTGGGAAATATACAAGAAAGTACTACCTGATCCCCAGTTGCCCTTCAGCTTTTTGTCTGATTTATTCTGGAATCGTCCCAGTTGTGCCCACCTGTATCAGGAAAATAGAAAAATTAGAAAGCAGTCAGCAAGTGTAATGGTTTTTGGTACCCCTACTCTCCGGCTCTTCATCCAGAAGCCAAGCCCAGCTCTTGGTGGTCACACCAGGTCTCCATAGCCCTAGATCCACAGTCCTGGGGGAAATCACCTGCTGTCCTGGGTATTGATTTCCACCGGTTCAATAATAGACTTTGATACATTAGCTAGTTTTTATATTCCTATTTATCGTCTATGAAACAGAGGATGTTTACCTTCCTCTGCACGCTCCTGATTAACCAACATTAAGAACAGCACAGCTGAAGGAAGCTTCTTACCTCCTCTTTTAATAGGTTTCTTCTCATGCCTGGCAGATTCTTTTAGTCCAGTTTTAATGTTCTACCATATCCTCCAATGTATACTTTTGTTGCTGGTTCTTTCTGTTTCTAGTTCTCATTCTACTTATAAAAACTGGAATATAGAATCCTCCTAAGATTTAAATTTCTAAACAAATACCAATTTAGCCACATCTTGTAATGTTTAATGTGCTCAGCTTTCATCATCATTCAGTTACAGGTATTTTCTAATTACATTAATGGCATTTTTTTCACCATAAATGAATGAGAAGTGTGGTCGTTTCATTTGTGTGTGTCTTGCAAACTATGAGAGCTCTTGAATCTCTTTGTAAGTTGTTTCTATAATCCATTTTTGTTCCAGAACATGCTCTTTTAGTATTGATTCTTGGAGTTTATTGGGTCTTCATTTTGACTTAGTAGATAATCAATCTTTGTAAATGTCCCTTGTGTTGTGAAATTGTTTGTATAGTAATTGTTTGTGCAAGGATGGTGGTTTTTGAGAAGCAATACAGCAAAATGATTAGGACACAGACTCTAAATTATAGCTCCCACGTTTACCAGCTCTGTGATCTTTGACAAATTACTTTAACCTCTCTGAGCTTCAGTTAGCATATCTGTTAAATGCCTAGTATATATTAGAAGTTATATTAAGTATTAGGTATTATAATACAAACCCATGAAATATAGTTTATTGAATCATTCAAATATTCTTTATTCTTATTAAGATGTTTTGTGTTACTCACCAATTACTGAAAAAGGAGATTTGAAGTCACTCTTTATGATATTACATCAGTCTTGCTTCTCCTAAAGGCAAACTCCAAGACAAAGATTTAGGTAGGAGTGGTTTCTTTGGGAGATGATCCCAAGAAACATTATGAGGAGGTAAAGAAGTGTGCTAGATGAGGGAAGACAACCCACTAATCTTCATTAATAAATTTACATTAATTAATATTGCCATGTGGCTGAATTCCACTGAGAACTGAATAATGACTACTGAGATACCCATCTCCTAGTCTTTGGGACTGGTGAATGTTACCTTAGATAGAAACAAAAGAAGACTTTGCAGATGTGAAATTAAGGTTTTTGAGAGGAGACTCTCCTGCATTATTCAGGTGGGGCCAATGTTTTCTTTATAGGAGGAAGGCAAAGCATGGTTTGATGCAGACAGAAGGGGAGAGGCAGCATCACAGTGAAGGCAGTGAGCCATGATTGTGCCACTGCCCTCCAGCCTGGGTGACAGAGAGAGAGAGACCCTATCTCAAAAAAAAAAAAAAAAAAAAAAAAAAAAAAAAAAAAAAAAAAAAAAAGAAAAAAAAGAAAAAAAAAGACTTAAAAATTTTTCAGCAAAAATCCCCCAGCAGTGAAGTCAACTATTCCTTTGTGAGGCCTCTAGTCCCGGGAAATAAAAGGTGAGAAAAATCACAACATGATTGAGAAAATTGTAGCAAAGAAAGGAGCTTAAGTTTATATGCAAAGTCAAACCCATTGTGTCTGTACTAAGCCAAATATCGGTTAGTAGAGGGAACAATTCAAAAACAGAAAATAAAATACAATTCTGTACTTTAACAAAACAATTTAAGATGGTTTAAAGCACATAGTAAAGCTGTTTTAGTTGATCTACTCTCAAGGTATAAAATGCTACTTTATAATTATCTAAAATTGAATATTTTGCCTTTTTTAAACTTTACCAAATTTTTCCTAAGGGCAAATCTTTTATGAAATTATAATTTACAGCCAAGCATGGTGGCTCATGCCTGTAATTTGCCAGTAATCCCAGAACTTTGGGAGGCCGAGGAGGGCGAAACACCTCAGGTCAGGAGTTCAAGACAAGCCTGGCAAAGCCGGTGAAACCCCGTCTGTACTAGAAATACAAAAATTTGCCAGGTGTGGTGGTGTGTACCTGTAGTCTCAGCTACTCAAGAGGCTGAGGCATGAGAACTGCTTGAACTGGGAGGAGAAGGCTGCAGTGAGCTGAGATCGCATCATTACACTCCAGTCTGGGTGACAGAGCAAGACTCCATCTCAAAAAAAAAAAACAAAAAACAAAAAAAAAAACCATATTTTCATTAGTGAGTACTCAGCAATAGCTGTGTTTTTTCATAAGATAAAATAATTATCAACTGAGGACATTATGTGTGCCAAAACTGGAGGGTATCTGTGCTCCCTCAAAATTCATATGTCGCCACCGTATCTCCAATGTGAGGGTATTTGGCAGTGGGCCTTTGGGACGTGATTAGGTCATGATGCTGGAGCCCTCCCAAAGGGTATTAGTGCCCTTATTAAAAAACACCCCAGAGAGCTCCCTCACCCCTTCTGCAAAGTGAAGACAGAGAAAAGATGAACAACTATATACGAACCAGAGAGTAGGTCCTCACCAGACACAAAATCTGTTAGCACCTTGAACCTGGACTTCCAGCCTCTAGAACTGTAAAAAATAGGTTTCATTTGTTTATAAGCCACCCAGTTTTGTTATGAAAGCCCAAACCAATTAAGACAGACTGTGAAGACAGACTGCCTGGGTTTGAATTTACCATTTAACCATTTCGTGACATTGAACCAATGATTTAAATTCAATCACCTTCAGTTTCTTCATTTCTACAATACAATAATAATGGAACCACATGCATAGGACTGCTGTGAGGATTCAACTAGAGAATTTGTGTATAAAATTTAACACAGCTCCTGGCACAGAGTTAACTCTAGTAAGTGCATTCTATTTTTATTCAGTTTATTTTACATATTTAAGAAGCAAATGGTCTAACAGCAAAGCAAGAGTTTAAATAACTCATATAAACTAGGAAGCTGTAAGAGCTGTAAAGGTATTGTAGACAATTTGCAATGAAAATTTGATGGACAAGGAAATGTTCTCTTCTGTGTGAGAGAAGAAGAAATCCTAGGATGATGAATGAAGAAGTGGCATTTAAGATGGACTTTGAAGGACAGGTAGCATCAGAAGTGCCAGAAAAATCACCAGCAAGAGTCTGGTATCCATGGCTTGGCAGGAAGATGGAATTGACTCACACATGTTACTAACAGGTGAAGTTGGACACGCCCACCATAGAGACAATGTGAAGCCCAAGCTGTCAATGGTGCTGTTTAAATTGATGCTACCAACACTACACATCTGCATAAACCTGAATACTTTTCATTTCCTTATCACCATGGGATAAATTACCCACCTGTTATTGACTGGAATTATAATAATTACTTATCTTTAGCATATTCATATATTCAGGGCATCTCAGTTTTCTTTATTAATATCCATAATAAACCTGTCAGCTACTCAAGTGGACAAGCACCATCCCCCTCTAAAACAAAGCAAACTGAGGCCCAAGATGGATGCCCAAGGTCAGCTCCCCAGAGGACCACAAGTAGACTACTTCTGGCACCTCGTCTACTGTGCCATGCAATGCCACAGTCCTGTTTCTACGAGCTGAGCCTCAGTCTCCCTAACAAAGTATGAACTCAAGCCAAAATTCCCCTAAGAGTCAAATAAGTGGCTTGTACCCTGAGAAACGTAATACAAATGTGACAGAATTCACTCCAATGTGCTGCGAAATGTCACATCTGAAACCATCGGTTCTCTCAAGGTCCTTATTGGCAATAACAAGATTTGAAAATAAGAAGCAGCTGTTTAGCAGGTTTTGTGTGGTAATAACAGGAGCAAAGTGAAAATTAAAAATTAAGTAAAGGTTCCATTTTTCCTTTCTGTACAGAACCCTGGAATTAGTCTGCACCTACTTTGTTCTAATAACACAAAATTTTCTTTGTTCTAATACAGATACACAGAAAGTTAATTGAAAAATTATAATAAGCTTTCAAGTTGTTCATCTGGGTTATAAGATTAAAGAATCTGGCTATATCCAGTGTCTTCAAGCTAAAAAGGATGTGCAAATTACAGTATTTGGTGGAGCATTAAACCCAAAACAGTGATAAAGATCAATAGACTTAAAGCTAAAGGGCACACTGCAGGCAAACTGAAAGGATCATCTTGAAGCCAGAGTGTGTAAACTCTGTACCTCAGCCAGCTTTAACCCCTTACCCTAGGTCACATCCAACCCCTATGGGGTTTAAAAATATATACAAGTAAAAATATCCGAGGCTATAGGTACTGCTATGGTTCATATTGCTTGGGATGTAAGTAGTCCTTGAAGATGTTAATGAAGGAGTACTCAGTGACTTATCTGAGAAGGTACTATCATAACTCACCTTCGTTAAGCCACAGACTTCTCCTTCATTCCTGGTGTTGACATCAGTTTTATCTTGAGCTGAACATAATCCCAAGCCACGTTGCCCAGGAAGTGGAAGTCAGCTTTTCAACTTTAGGTGAATCATGTTACAGAAATGTGTTAAAGAAAAACATGTGTTAAAGAAAAATATTATTTTTGTGTGTCCTTTCTCCCCCCACCTGAAGCTAAATAACTCATTCAGGGATCTCTGCTTCCTTAGCACTGTGATTTAGCCAAGGGAGCAGAACGTCTCCGACCATATGCTCACAGGCTGCAAACAAAAAGCAGAGAAATTTCTGGAACTCCTCTGCTCTCATTTATTGCTTTCAGTCTGGGCTTTAAAACACTCAAGAGTTGGGTTCTCATCAATATTTTAATTACACAGGCAAAGGCATTGGCCCAATCTCTCTTTTTGACAAGTTATGAAAGTGCTGTCTGTGTTGTCCATGTCCTCCTCTCCTCCCTTTTTAGTTTGAGTCTGGGACAGATATCAAGGGCTGCCTTACACATGGAGAGTTTGTAATGGATGGAACTTGCTGGCGCCCTTGCAATATCTCTATCATTCATGCATCTTCTCTTCTGTCCTCCTTTTTGTCCATATGGGACCCGGACTGGGAATTATGGGCATTTATTGAGTGTTGACTGTATTACTGGCTCTGTGATGGGGGCGGGTAAACTGATGTGTTTCATCTATTTCTACTCTGCCAATAAGAAAGCAGTCTCAGAGTATTGCCAAAAGCTACACTTAGTAGGTTTCAAGGGTGGCATTTGAAAGTAGATATTTCTAACTCCATGAATGATGGAAGTGAAAGACAAAAAATTAGAAGAGAGGCTTTTAGGGTCTTCTCAGGGAGGTATATTGGCTGCAACTACTGAGTTATATTTCACTAGAGCCTTGGGAAGATAACAGAGCCAGGGTGGGTCCAAGAGGAAGCTGGAAGCTAGAAATTCTATTCAGTACTAAATTCTAAAATGTAGAAATATATAGCATTCTACCCAGATTCTTCCATTTAGTTTATCAGATCATAACATTAGGCAAGATTATCAAAGATGGTATGTCATAGGACAATAAGCGTGTGTTTGGTGGGAGAGTCCCTATACAGCATCTTTGGGAAAATTGAGCATATCTGAGAGAGATAGAGAGAAAGGTAATGATACTGAGAGAGAGAGAGAGAGAGAGAGAGAGAGAATGTAAACATTCAAGATAGTCTTACTTGGACCTAAAAATCTTCCCAATACATAGAAATTCCATTGCCAATTATATAAAACAATGTACAGCAAGTAAAACTGCAGCTTAGAACAAGTAGAAGAGTCGTGAGAATTACAACAGAAAGTCTGGTGTTAAAGGTATCAGAGAGCTTCGGAATAAACAAGGACTAAAGAGGCACAAAGTCCAGAGAGGGAAGAGATGTTCAAAGGTGAGCTGAGAATTTGCAGAACATTTCCCTGCAGCCATTTGCCAGACCACTAAGAATTGGGCTTTAGTTTAGGCAGAAGCCACAGCTGGGGGCAGAAAACAGACAGTGGAGATTCTGATGCTCACCTTGAGCTGGGGTGTCAAAACTCACCGGGGGTGGGGAGGGGAGTGTCAACAGAGCCAGGCTTCCCTCAAGATGTTTGCCAACTTCTGAAGCAGTGCAAAGCAGGAGGCTAGGAAGTAAGTTTGAAAACAAGGCTGTGGAGTAGTACATAAAGGAAACATTTTCATAGTCTCTTTGTCTTGAGGAGACAAAGGCTCTCCAGACTCACAACAGAAATGTCACCAAGGTCCTTTTCCTAGAAACACACATGAAGCTCAGGAAGAATGAACGTTAGCACAGCACAATCTGCCGTGTCCGTGACTGGGTTGTGGACATCAGCCCCCGCTCTCTCTGCCTAGCAGAAGAAAGGAGATAAAATCATATATGCCCTCCACTGCTCTTTCATACATGATGTCTAACATTAAAACAAAAATCCTATACGTGTAAATGGAGAGAACCCTAGGGACGATAATCAAGAGAAAACTATAGAAAACAAAAGCAGAGACACTGAGATAATAGTGCTGGAATTGGTAAACAAGAATTTAAAAATATCTATGAGTTATGTGCTCAAAAACTAGAGAAAAAATGCAAAAGACTAAGAGATGAAGATTTTGATGAAATTGTAACCTATAATACAAAGAATCAATACACATACTATAAATGAAAAATATATTTAATACTATTTAAAACTACAAACTCAATTGATGGGCAATTTGGACACAAAAGAAAATAGAATTAGTACCAGAAGACATGAGAGGAAAAACAACCACCACAAAACAAAATCAACTGACAGGTGGAAATAAAGGAGAATAGAAAATTTTGAGGATTAAAAATAGCTCCATAAATAGAGAATAGAGAAACAGAGGTTGTGAAATTATCAAAAAATGACATGCAAAAAAGTTTCCTAAACTGAATGATACGACTTTCCAAGTTTAAATTCCTGAGTGCCCAGCACAAGTTAAAATTTAAAAAGACTCACAATAAAGCATGTCATTGTGAAGTCTTAAAATGCAGAGCTAAAAGATCATGAATAGCAAAAGCTTCTGGAGAGAAAATACAGAACCACAAAAAAGAAGGGAAATCAAAATTCTTAGCAGGAAAAGAAGCAGAAAACCAGTAAAGAAACTCCTTAAACCAGGGGTCCACAACCCCCCAGGAGTGGTAGACCCAGGCCCCACAGCAGGAGGTGAGGACCCCGTTGTGAACTGCACATGCAAGGGATCTAGGTTGCACGTTCATTATAGGAATCTAATGCCCTCCGACCCCATCTGTGGGAAAACTGTCTTCTATGGAACCAGTCCCTAGTGTCCAAAAGGTTGGGAACCACCACCTTCAAATTATTTAAATTGTATATTCAGCTAGACCTTCCATCAAAAGTAAGGGTCTAACTTTTTGAAATGTTGACATGCAATATTTTACCCTCCTTGCACCTTTCCTAAAGAAGTTACTCGAGCATTTGCTTCAGAAAAGGAAGTAGTAAACCTAACAAAACAAGACCTAGGAAATAAGAGCCAGAATGCATTCTACAAAGAAGGCAGTCCCACAGAGCATCTGCCCTAGAGTGCAACAGAAATCTCTAGGAAAGAGATCTTTCACGTACATGTAGCCAGCAAGCATATGAAAACAAGCTCAAAATCACTGATCATTAGGGAAATGCAAATCAAAACCACAATGGGATACCATCTGACACCAGTCGGAATGGCCATTACTAAAAAGCAAAAAAATAACAGATGCTGATGGGAACACTTAAACATTTGTTGAACAAATAAGTAATGCTGGAATTTTGTTTATGTTTAGAGTTATAATAACCAGGAAACTGGGAAGACTTATGTTTCACCTAAATTATGAGTGGCTGACTTTGATGTATCTAAACAGTAGCCCTCATTTTTATTTATGTTTTTTAGCAATGGGAATATAGGAAACTACAGCAAATTGAGGTAAAACTTTGCTATCAGAAAAACTTTGTTCAGCCATGAACATGTATAAAATACTGGCTATTGCTTCAAAGAATGCAATACAGGTATATTAAAAGCACAGGAAGAGAAAAATTGTGAGAAAGATACATAGGGAGTTAAATCTTCATCAAAAAAGGAAACAAATAATGCCTAAATGAATTTTTGTAAAGCAGTATAGTACTTAGAAGGAAAGACCTAATTACAGAGCAAAAGTAATTGAAATCTATTCTCCAGGTGGAAATGAAGGGAGGTATAGTGTAAATGATTGCCAGTTTTTATTATACAATTTTTTTTTTTGAGACGGAGTTTCGCTCTTGTTACCCAGGCTGGAGTGCAATGGCGCAATCTCAGCTCACTGCAACCTCCGTCTCCTGGGTTCAAGCAATTCTCTTGCCTCAGCCTCCCGAGTAGCTGGGACTACAGGTGTGCACCACCATGCCCAGCTAATTTTTGTATTTTTAGTAGAGACGGGGTTTCACCATGTTGACCAGGATGGTCTCAGCCTCCCAAAGTGCTGGGATTACAGGCGTGAGCCACTGCGTCCGGCCTATTATATGATTTTAATACTGTTAATTCTTCAACTATGCCAACATCTAAACTTAATAAAAAAGACTAAGAATTGGTAGTTTAAGTCATGAAATAGTTTTATAATGAATCTCATTTAGAATTATCAAAATAAATTTTCATTCCTGAAGAAGTAAACTTCATCATGTAAAAACTGTATTTATGTAGAAGAGCTAAAATGAATTTTAATACAGACTGTATGTAATGTGTGCATTCATGCAGCATCTGAGAATTGATTTACCTCTTGGTCCTCAATGATAATAATATATACCTGGCAATATCTGGGAAATAATTACTTGCAAACCCAACAAACAATTCAAGACACAAATTATGTCTAACTTTGTAAATTGCACAAAATAACAAACATATATTGAAGGCTTTGACATAATGATACAATGATGTTTCCATAAACTTTTTGTATATTTGCTCCGTAAATGTCTATTAAGCACATACTAATTACCAGGCGCTTGCTAAATACTTAGAATACAAAGATTAAAATAAAAATTAGGTCTTGCCTTCAGTAAGACTTGCTCAAATTGTCTTTCAGAGTTTCCATTACCTCAGAAAACAAATATTTTCAATCTCCTTTTGCTGGAATTACCTTACAACTTAACGCAAAGCCAAGTGTATTTGTTTGTTCTCACAATGTTATAAAGAAACACCCGAGGTTGTGTAATTTACAAAGAAATGAAGTTTAATTACCTCACAGTTCCTTAGGCTCTATAGAAGGATGACTGGGAAATCCTCAGGAAACTTACAGTCATGGTGGAGGCCAAGGGGAAGGAGGTACATCTTCCATGGCCGGAGCAGGAGGAAGGGCGAGTAGGATGCTACACACTTTTAAGCAACCAGGTCTCACAATTAGTCACTCACTTTCAGGAGAACAGCAAGGAGAAAATCTGCCCCCGTGATCCAATCACTTCCCACCAGGCTTCTCTTCTAACATTGGGGATTACAACTGGACATGGGATTTGAGCGGGGACACAAATCCAAACCATATCACCAAGTCAACATAGATCGCTATATTCTTAACAGAAAACCTCTTGGGGGTGTGTAGGGTGACGGTTGCAGTAGTACCAGTAAAATTCTCAACTCCAATTACCATCTGGAATTCCTAAAGGGACAATAACATAAAGTCACTAGTGAAATAGCAAAGTCGCTTTGTTAAATGGAAAACAAATGGATTGCTCCCACTGAAACAGAAAATATTCGTCCTTTTAACAACCATAAAATCACCAATGTTTCTCTACTCTCTCAACATTTATAATTGTAAGTGCAGACTAAAACCAATTCCTTTCTTCTAGGGTCAGGTGATAAAACACCACCTAAATAACTTCTCAGTTACTGTACATGTAACTTTGAAGAAATAAGTCTATTTTCCATAAGGCACATGTGGAAATCAGTTGAATGTCTCATGGCTATATGCATACTTATGGTTGTCTTTCTTCAAAAAAAAAAAAAAAAAAAGAAAGGAAGAAAGAAACCCAACAACAACCTTAAGAAGTGAAAATAAATTCACTCAAGTCGGTCTGTATATAACATACTACTATCAATGGTGTCCTTTCATTTTCACATAGGAAGACAAAAAGGGGGAAAAACCAACAATCTTATTTCATGTCATTCAAGATAATTTTAACTTTTAATGCCTTTCTGCAAAAGAATAAGTGATAGGATTGTAGTAATGCATTGGTCACAAGTCACTTAGCTGCGTTACTAAGAAAAGGAAAAGACGGGTTAATAAAATCTCATTTGGGCCAGTCTTTTTTTCTCCTTTTGGAAAATAAAGCTGAATCTTATATTCAGTAATAGCTTGACCTTTAAACTTACAAAGAGAAACAACCAATTAAATCTTCCCTCATATACTAAGGAGAGTTTGTAGGAAAAAACACAGAGCAATGCCCCAAGGAAATCAGCAATGAACAAGAATCAATCTGCATGGGGACCTATTGACTTGATTCTGGAGCACTTAAGATTCCAGGATGATGAGTCTCTAATGTAAAAAGCCTTGATTTGACTGAAAAAAAAAAAAAAGCCTTGTTTTTTACATCAGTTTACAGCTTATTCACATTAGGATATAATATTGCAAAGTGGTTAAGAACTTTGGGAATGAGACGGCTTGGGTCTGAATCCAGATTTTGCTTTTCTGTCACCTTAGATGCATTACTTAACCTCTCTAAAGTTTAGTTTATAAGAGATAATAAAGATCCGTCACATAGACTTGTACGAGAATTACATGACAACATATATAGCTTCAATAAATGTCAGAGAATAATATGCATATTATAATTATCACCATCATTGTATTAGAAGTTATTCATATGTCCTTATGACATTTTACAACTGTAAGTTCATGATTACATTTTTTGTGTTACTAAAGTCATGTGCTGTTTTTAAAATGGGCTTGAAAAATATCATTTATTTATTCAACAGTATTCATCTATTTTGTTGGCCCTTTCAAGGTGTGAATAATTTTTCTGGGTGTCTTTGGTTTTATGGAGTAAGTTTAGTACTTTTTTTTCTAGTATACTAAGTTTTGTACTATATTCATTGATCTCGTCTGATTCTTTGTTTATTGTGCTGTTTTTTGTAAATATATTGTTAGCTGAATGCTGAATGTCTAATTCATTTATAGGAATCGCTATATTAACACATACAACGAATCTTTCTTACATTTTTAGAATAAAATGTTAGAAGAAATTATATGTATTTTTTCTAACTATTGTACTATTTTTCACAGTAACACAGGAAAAAAACATCTCAACTGTTACCAGCTTTGGTTAGATGTCATAAACGGCCCTGGTCATAAGCGGCCCTGATGAGACATCCTGGGTCTCTGTCAGATGTAAATAATCACAACATATTATTATGTTTTTATTAAACATGAAAAGGCAGCTGTTGTCAACTCAGGATGCAAAATAGCATCACTGAGGGTGCTTTAAATCATAGGACACCTCAGCGCCACTCTCATTCCAATTTGACTGGACTTGGGTGGGGCCTTGTTATCAGAATTCTTCACATTCCCTTGTTGTTTATTTCTTATTTCATAAGGCAAGCTCTCCAGGGAGGCTGAGGGTGCATCTGAGCCACTTCTCCCTTAATTTCCCGACTGGCTTGTAGGTGTACACTTGCTACCTTTGCTACTGGAGCTGTTCTGACTTTGAAAAAGTCCACTTACAGAGACGGCCTCTCTTCCCAATACGTGCCGCAGATGCCTCAGTTGGCTGGGTTTTTTCCTGTTTCTTTGCCTCAGTCCAAATTCTGATTCTAATTCTAATTCCAGGGTTAAGCATTACATTGAATTTATTTTTAATTTCCAAACTATTAAGAACACGGGAAAGTAGAAGACGTAAATCCTTCTTACGGCCATCTGGACTCATAATTCCAATATTTCTAAGTTTTTTTAAGTGTTAAAATTATATACTCATAAAGATATTTGTACCTACATTTATAACCCAGAATCCTACCAAGATTCTTTCCACAACTTCCAGCAAATTATTCCCGGCAAAACTATAATGTCTATTTATTCCACTTATATTCGTGTGAGTAATAGGAATGCTAAAAAACCCAGGCAACTGAGGCATCTGCAGCATGTATTGGGAAAAAAGAGGCCATCCCTGTAAGTGGGCTAAGTGATACTGGTGGCATTCTACTTTACATAGAGAAACTTGAAACATCTCATCTGTCATCTTTTCCTCACCTCCTGACAAGTAACTAAAATAAGAAAAGCAAGCCTACTGCATGATGACGTCTTAAAACTTCCCATCCACTTACTAAGTTCCCTGCCAGGTAACTTCTGAAGCTTCTTTTACCTCCTCTTTTTTCATGGGCCTAGGGGAGCTAGTGAATAATTATTGAGTAACATTTTATTAATTTGTTGAATAACAATATTAAGAACTACAAATAGAATTAATAACATGCATTATTTATACAATCTCGGCAAAAGTAAAGATTGCTCAAATAGAATAAAAATATGCTGACCACACAGGAAAAATTGGACTATATTAAAACTAAGAAGTTCTGTCTATCAAAAGACACCTTCAAATGAATGAAAATGTAAGCCATACATTGGGTGAAGATATTTGCAAAACATACATTTGTCAAAAGATGTGGTATGTAAAGAGCTCCTGCAAATCAATAAAAAGAGCAAACAACCCAATAGAAAATAAGCAAAATATTTGAATGAGCAATTCATAAAATAAGATATAAATTCCCTGTAAACATAAAATAAACCACTTAATTTTATTCTTTATCAGGAAAATGAAAATTAAAACCACGACATGATTATCACGACATACTCAACTAACTCACTAAAAAGATGAACAAAGCCAACTACTGTTAAGATTGTAGATCAAATAAAAATGTCATACATTGATTGGGAGGAACATAAGGTGTTAGAATCTCTTTGGTAAGTTGTCCAGCGGTATCCATGAAAGCTGACTATATACATGTTCTGTGACCCAGCAATCATGTTCCTTAGTATATAGGAATGTATACATGTGTGCTCTAAAACAAGTATACGAGAATATTCGTATCAGTACTATATGCTATAATTCAGAACTGGAAATAACCCAACGTTCATCAACAATAAAATAGACAAATACATTTTGGTATATTTTCAACTTTGTGCTTTACAGAAAATTTTGCCAATCCCTGTTACATTGCAATAAATATGCACAAATAACAACTATGAAAACATATGAATGATTCTCTCAAAATATTGATGAGTGAGAAAAGTCAGACACTTCCTGAGTTATGAGGAGTTTTTATAAAGTTCTAATACAAGCAAAGTGAACCCATGATGTTGGAAGTCAGGAAGCAGAAACCCTGAGTGTCAGCAGGATGACAGGAGGAGCTGGCTTCCTTAGGGACTGGTAATGTTTCAACTCTTCACTTCAGCACAGTTTACGTGGCTGTGCCCACTTTGTAAATCTGACAAAAGTGCATGTTAAGAGTTCGTGACCAGGTGCAGTGGCTCACGCCTGTATCCCCGCACTTTGAGAGGCCAAGGCAAGCGGCTTGCGGGATCAGGAGATTGAGACCACCCTGGCCAATATGGTGAAACCTCGTCTCTACTAAAATATAAAAAAATTCGCTGGCATGGTGGCGCAAACCTGTAATCCCAACTACTTAGGAGGCTTATGCAGGAGAATCTCTTGAACCCAGGAGGGAGAGGTTGCAGTGAGCCAAGATCGCACCACTGTACTCCAGCCTCGGCAGCAGAGCAAGACTCCATCTCAAAAAAAAAAAAAAAAAAAAGTTTGTGTACCTTTTCATATATATGTCACACACCATGAAAACCATTTTTTTTAACCTCACCAAAAGAAAACGTCCTAAGTCATCAGGGCAATGTCTGTAGGGTTAGGAAGACAGAAAGTAGTATCATCATGAGCAAAATTAGTAAAATCATCCCACAAAGTACAAGCCAGATCATAACCTAAAGAATATTCACTTCCAACCTTTTGCTTTTCTTATAACTAAGGAAAATAAGGCCAATAAAATTATTTGGTTTTACCAAATGAATGGTCTTATTTTGCATAAGAGGATAAATTAAAACTAGTATTCTGGCTTAAAAGTCTAGCCCTTTTCTGATCACATACTTCTAGTCTCATTAAGATACAAAAAAATAAAATAACCTATAAGTTCTGTGACTTTATTTTAGTTATCATCTCCATAGGATAACTGTATCATAATTTACCATTTACTTTAAAGCAGCAAATACCCCCAAAAAATTATTTATTTAGCCTTGGTGTCATTTTTTTCAAATAGAAATATAGAAACAGGACAGGCGCAGTGGTTCACACCTGTAATCCCAGCACTTTGGGAGGCCTAGGTGGGTGGATCACCTTAAGTCAGGAGTTCAAGACCAGTCTGACCAACATGGTAAAACCCCATCTCTACTATACAAAAATCAACTGTGCCTGGTGGCATGTGCCTGTAATCTCAGCTACTTGGGAAGCTGAGGCAGGAGAAACGCTTGAACCTGGGAGGAGGAGGTTGCAGTGAGCCAAGATTTCACCATTGCACTCTAGCCTGCACAACAAGAGCAAAACTCCATCTTAAAATACATGCATATACACACACACACACACACACACACACACACACACACACACATATATATATATATATATACACACATATATATATAAACAAAGATAAAAACAGGATTAAAGACCATGAAAATAATATATTAGAAAACACAATTTAAGGCAATGTATTGTCTTACGTCTTTCAAGCCATGAAATTGTTTCCATCACCATTGTATAATAAACAGAAAAATTCCCTTTTTCATTTTAAACACCATAATATAGCATAAATGTGCAGAAAATATTGAAAATAATACAACAGGCTCAATGCTAGATTCTTAGAATCTTGGATTCCTTAGTTGTTAACATTTTGATCCATTAGTTGTCGACACTTTGATCCATATGTTTCTGATATTTTTACTGTTTATAGTTTAAAAATTATAGATGAAGCTAATCCGTCCAATGTACCTACCCATTTCATTCCTTAGCTCCAAAGAGGTACCCAAAACCTCAGCTTGGAATCTATGAATGTTCACATGTATTATTTTACAAATTCTCTATGTACATATAACATCAGAAAATATTGTTTTACATATTTTAAATGATGGGAATGAATGCTCTGAATTGTATCTTTATGTCAGGATTATTTAAAATGGAAAGTTCCAAATGACTTGCTTCAGGAGAGTTTTCAAATTCTCCTAGGAAAGAAATCACCTGACTTTCATCCTCGAGTGCTTTGAGAGGTAGGTTATAATTGCAATGTCCTACCCTGCCTGTCATATTTTATTTCTTAAGCTGCCTACACGTAAGTTCAGTCTAGCACCTATGTTTATAATTAATTAGTTTCCAAAATAGAAATGGCAGCAGAGAATAGAACTTTGTTGTCTTTGAAAGTATCAGAATTGGTTGGAAGTTGCCTGCTATTTCCTTACCATCTATGCAACCACTTCTTGCTAACACAAAGTCTTAATTAAAAAGTGAATTGTTTTTTTATTTTCTGACTTCAACAAGAAGGTGACTATGCTTTTATCAGGTATCTTTGCAGTAAGCAGTTTCCATTTTTACAGCTTTGACTGATTTAGTTTTCTTTTAACTCCGCTCCATTGCTGGATAGTGCCTTTCTCCTCTGAGTCATTGCTGATATTTCCCCATTTCACCTCCCATGTCCAATTCAGTCTCATCTTGTTACATTCAACCAGCTCAAGCACTCACACCTGTCTGCTCGTCCCTGTCCTCAGCTTCACTTCCTCAAGCTGGGCCCATGTCGGATCCCATCAGGCTGCACTGATTTACCCAAATCTGCTACTGTGACCTCTAATCTGTTCTCATTACCAGAAAAGGAGAAATACCAAACTTTTAACATTCTATTTTTAACCAGGATTTTCTTTAATTTTTTTATTATACTTTAAGTTCTGGGGTATATGTGCAGAATGTGCAGGTTTGTTACATAGGTATACACGTACCATGGTGGTTTGCTGCATCCATCACCCCGTCATCTACATTAGGTATTTCTCCTAATGCTATCCCTCCCCATCCCTCCACCCCCTGCTATTCCTCTCCTAGCCTCCCCACCCCCCAACAGGCCCTGGTATGTGATGTTCCCCTCCCTGCGTCCATGTGTTCTCATTGCTCAACACCCACTTATGATACAAGAACAGAAAACCAAACTTCTAACATTCTTTAAAGCCCTGCATCACATAGCTCTGGTCACATCTCTCACTTCACTGGGGCCTGGTCTCTTCTTAGTCTCTTCCCTGGAACAAAGATGCGCCCTTCTGGTGGCTTCAAAGTCCCACGTTCCTCCATCCCTCCCCACAGCCTTGCATGACCCACACCCTCAGCCCAAGACTGTCCTCTCATCCACACACAATCCTTTCCTGAGAAAGTCTCCTTCGACCTCCCAGGACCTCATCTATGATACCTTGTTCTTTTCCTTCAAAATCTGATCCATGAGTGTGAATGTGCATATGTGTCTATTACACTCATGTGTGTATCAATGTTTCTCTCCTTCACTACATCATAAGCTCCATTAGCGCAAGAACCATGTCTATTTTATCCAAACCTGAACATTTATCATTGAACCCCCAGCATTTAGCAAACTCTTGTCTTAGAGCAGCTGCTTGATGAATACTTGAAGCATTAAAAATGGTCATTTGTATCATCTAGCATGTGAGCAACGAGAGGGTCGTATCCCTCATATCTGGCAGTGCTTGTTTATTTTAAAAATGAGCTGAAATATTCATATAGACAGGCAGCACCAACCTTAGCAACTGGTCAGCAGCAGCCATTGTAGCTGGAAATGGCTGTCCTCCGATCGCCTCAATATGTAACGTCTCCACCACAGCAACGCTGGGCTCATCAGGGCAGCGGTGCCGCCTCAGACATAGCTAGTTACCATCCCCAGGGCATTTGTGTGGCTTAGTTTACCAAATGAGCTAACAGAGATCCTGAATGCAGGGTCTGTGGGCAGGTGAAAGAGCACAGGGGTGTTGTAATCAGGGCAGGAAACCAGACTAAATGCTCAGGAGTGTGAGACTCTTAGGAGGGCAGTGACAGAGAGAGAGGAACACAAACACAACGAGGGAGCCTCTAGCCTGTTGTATTCCTGCTTCAGCTAGTTACACTTGTGGTGGAAAAGCAAGGAGAGAGGAAATGAAAACTAAAAGGTGTGACCGGTGGAGCCTTTCTTAACTCTTTGCATCAGCCCATATTTGCATTGTTTCCTTTGAAAATACTGACTTCCATTCTCGCTCTCTGCTTAGAATATTTGGGTTTTCCATGTTTAATATACCTTAGACGATTTGTAACCAAAAAGCTATTCTTAGGGAAAATGTTTTTTCTTATATATTTTCACACTGAAAAAAGAAAACAACAAATTACGAAGCCTTTTTGTGTTTAAATCATTACAGGCAGCTGTTCATGACTGTAATCCCAGCACTTTGGGAAGCCAAGGCAGGTGGATCGACCTCCTTAGGTCAGGAGTTCAAGATCAGCCTGGTCAACATAGTGAAACCCCCATTTCTGCAAAAAATACAAAAATTAGTGGGGCATGGTGGCATGTGCCTGTAATCCCAACTACTCAGGAGGCTGAGGCAGGAGGATCCCTTGAACCTGGGAGGAGAAGGCTGCAGTGAGCCGAGATCTCACCATTGCATTCCAGCCTAGGTGACAAAAGAAAACTCTGCCTCAATAAATAAATAAATAGATGATAGATAGATAGATAGATAGATGATAGATAAAATAATTTAAACCCATGGATACCTATGATTGCATCCATAATCAATCTATTTAAAGATATGACATAATGATTAGCTTTTCCCTGGGTATGTATTCCATTTATCAAGAAGTGGTCTAAGAAGCAGAAACCCAACTTCCTGAAAATCTTGTTTTCCCAGGGTCATAAGAAGTTCTGTCTGCATTGACAGATGATAATAAAGCACTACCAGAGGCAACTTTGACACCATTTGAAACTGAACAAATAGTAGTGTGGTTCTTAGCCATGAAATGGAGATCATTTTGGAGGTGACTTCTTGCCTGGGGCAGAGATGTGTAAAAACAGATTGTGCAAAAAAGGTGCCCAGATCACACAAAAGCCCTCTACCCAAAAAGAGCAAGTAAATTATCACTGCTCCGGAATTTATATTTTTCTAATTCTCTAGGTATATAAAGTATATACTTTGAATAAAAATGAGTGGATAATTATCTTTTCAAATACCAAAACTTATTATAAGGTCATATTACAAAAACAGTGAGGTTTAGAGACAGACAAACAGAAAAAATGGAACCAGAGTCAAAAATTAAACCAGCTTATGTATGGGGACTTGGTATAAAATCAGTAATGTTTTAAGTTGTAGCACATGTGCTATCTTTATTAATAAAAATAAATATAAATGGGGCATGGTGGTTCAAACCTGTAATCCCAGCACTTTGGGAGGCCAAGGTGGGCTGATTGTTTGAGCTCAGTAGTTCAAGACCAGCCTGGGCAACATGGTGAAACCCCATATCTACCAAAAATATGAAAACTAGCCAGGCATGGTAGCACATGCCTGTATCCCAGCTACTCGGAGGCTGAGGTGGGAAGATCACTTGAACCCAGGGGGTTGAGGCTACAGTGAGCTAAGACTGTGCCACTGCACATCAGACTGGGAGTCAAAGCAAGACCCTGGCTCAATAATAATAATAATAAATCAGACCTGGGGCAGGGGCGGATTACCTGTTCACTAACCCTCTTTTCTTGTCTTCATGGGCACTGAGCTTAAACCACCTTCCCCAGCCTCCAGAGCCTGTGGATGTGGCCACGTGCCTGAAATCTGGCTGATGAAAAGTAAGCAGAATTAACGCACCCACTCCCAGGCCTGACCCACCAAGGACTCACTGCACAATTGCCAAGCCTTCTGCCATCTTGGCAACCTTGAAGCCATGTGCAGAGGTGGTGGAGCTACAATGTGGAAGGAGCTGGGGGCCCTGAGTCAAGACTTAGACAAAAGGCAAGTGCCAATCAAATGCCCATTCTGGACCTACCTGATAGAGATACATTTAAATCAGATTAGACCACCTATACTTGTGAGTTTATTTGTTAAAGGAGTTAGCATCGACTTTTTTGGTACGGGTTTATTTAATACCATATGTAACTTAACTCCTATGTTATTAAAGATCTTAGAGGTGAAAACCTTTGAACACCTCTAGAATGAAATATAGGAAATTATATTTATGAATTCAAGGTAAGAACAGAATGCTTGAACAAGATACAAAAGTAAAACAGCAAATCGTAAAGGAAAATGTCAGCAACCTTACAATTAAAAAGAAATCTGTATCATAATCAGATTACACCTATGGGAAAAAAACAGGGAGAAGTTATTTACAATGCATATAGCTCACAAAAGCTTAGTACAGAGAAAATAAAAATTCCTGTAAATATTTTAAACAAAGAATGCAATAGAAGAAATGAGCAAAAGATGCAAATGAGCAATTTACAAAAGATAAAATCTGAATAGCCGACATAAATACGAAAGCATGGTCAAATTTACTAGCAATTCCAGAAATGCAAATTAAATGACAGTTGAAAATTGGATAAATGTTTCAAAGCTTAACAATATCAAATGTTGGCAAGGATAAGGGATCGGAGTAACACATATACACTGACAGCAGGGCTGTGAATGGACGCAGCCACTTTGAAAGCGGTAGGGAATATTCAGTGTGGTTTTGCATGTAAACCCACTGTAACCCAGCATTCTACTCCTAGGTGGTTACTGTGAAAAAGGAGTCACACACACATATATGCAAGAAAATTTTCTATAGATACGTTTATAGTTGCAGAAATCCAGAAATAACTTTTAAGAGTCCATCGATAAAGAAAAGATAAGCAAATTCCGGCATGGTCATAAAATTGTATGCTATAGAATAGTAAAAACTAATAAACTAGATGCATATGTTTTAACAACAGAATGGTAAATGCAATCAGAATAAGTATTTATACATTTTCAAAATAGGAAATGCTCCATTCGGCACTTTATCACTTTTGTAGAGAGGGCAAACAGGAAAAGGCAAAGGGAGAATTCGATGTGGGTCTGCAACTGTGGCTGTCTCTGTGATAGTTTGCATCTTTCAAAAAAGGCAGTTAAAGCAAATATACCAAAAAAATACATTTGTTAAATGTAAATTAGATTCTGTTGTATTATTTTCTATGTCTTTAAAAGTCTTTACATGAAAGAAGATAGTTAAAATGAAACAAGTCAATATGATAGCTAAGTTGTAAAAATGATTTATCCTATATTCTTTGAATTAATATCTTCTCATGAGGACACAAATTTGTTTGTTTTTTGAGACAGAGGCTCGCTGTCACCAGGCTGGAATGCAGTGGTGCCATCTCGGCTCACTGCAATCTCTGCCTCCCAGGTTCAAGCGATTCTCCTGCCTCAACATCCCAAGTAGGTGGGATTACAGGCGCATGCCACCTCACCCACCTAATTTTTTGGTTGTATTTTTAGTAGAGATGGGGTTTCACCATGTTGGCCAGCATGGTCTCCATTTCCCGACCTCTTGATCCACCCACCTTGGCCTCCCAAAATGTTGGGATTACTGGTGTGAGCCACTGCACCCAGCCGATGACACGAAATTTTTTACACACAATCCCTATGAAAGAAAGAAGGAAGGAAGGAAGGGAGGAAGGCAGTGAGGGAGGGAGGGAGGGAGGGAGGGAGGGAGGGAGGGAGGGAGGGAGGGAAGGAGGGGAGGAAGGAGGGAAGGGGAAGAAAGGAGATGGGACTTAAAGGAAGACAGAAAAAGAGAAAAGAAGGGAAAAAGAAAGTGAAGAAGGAAGGGAATATTTTGTTTGAGAAAGATGTATTGTTTATACAAATGAAAAGATGACAATCTAGTGAGAAGAGACACTTGCTCAGAAACTACATTAAAAAACCAAACTTTACCATTAAAGATTATAAAATGCAGGTGTCTGGGGCTGTCTGAATTGTTGATAAGTTCAACAAACACCTAAGTAGATATTAATCTCATTTTATCATTGTATTTTATTCTCATAACAAGCCTCTGAGGTGGTAAAATTGAAATTCAAAGGAATGAGTTGTCCCTGATCTAATATATAATAGGGTAAGAGTCTGAGTATGAACCCAGGCCTTCTGAATTCTAATGCACTCCTCATCCCACTCTACCACAGCAATGCAGAGAAGAAAAAAATGTACTGTACCAAGACTTGTTTTCATACTTCTAAGTACTGACATCATTAAAATCATTTTTTGAGGGTCAAGGCTCATGTTTTTATCCTAAGATTTTCCCACAAAAAATTAAAAACACTGCCGCCCTCCCTCCGCCAGCAACCTTCATAGTTTTAACTAAAGAGACTGTTCAGCCTTCTGTGAATATTTTCCACTCAATAGTTCCTGGTTTAGAGCAGGGAAGTACAGGGTAAGTTGTCACACAGCAGCTGAGACTGAGATGGAATTCAGCAAACCCCCTAAAATGACTAGAACAACCAGAAAAATGAAAGGTGCCACTTTGGGGCAGGTGCTTTCTTTCAATTAGCTTAAAGCTTGGCTAATTTTGGTTGAAAAGTGAATGATGATTGTGATTAAAACCATCAGATGGGCATTTGATGGAATGCCATAAACACGATTCAGAGCTAACAGGAAGAGATTTAACGGTTGGACTGCAGCGAGCATTATCATTCAGGGCTATTGCAGGGCCTCAGGCAGCCCCTCAGCTTGACTAGCAAGTGGCCTAATGCTCTCCATCAATTGCACGCATTCCGGCTATAGAATAAAGATCGTGCTTCACAGAGCTTTAGAACTCTGTTTGCACAAATGTCAAATGGATGATCTCCAAGGTCTCTTTCTTGTTAGAAAGTCTATGGTGTCTTTACCAACAAGTAATCCCCGTCCCACACATAAGGGATGTGGGCAACATACCAGTTGCCCAGTCTGTGTTCAAGGGAACTCACAGAATGGTGGCCTCGAAGCCACCAACCCTGAAAGTGAAATCACTTTCACTTTTGTGAATGATTCGTTTCTAGAATGATGATTCCAAACGAAATGCACATTGGTACTCATTATTTATACCCACTGCATGCAAGGCACTCATTTTCTTCTTACTACTGCACTCAACTTGGAATGCATAGCTCTCACAATCCCCTGCAATCTTTTTTCCATCATTTGATGGGGGAAAATTCAGTACTTTGGAGGTTTCCAAATATACCTCTATAATCAACAGTGGTCCTTTTTAATTTTTTTTAATGTTTAATTTTTGTGGGTACACGGTAGGTGTATGTACTTTGGGGGTAGACGAGATGTTTTGAGACAGACATGCAACATGAAATAAGCAAATCATAAGAAATGGGGTGTCCATCCCTTCAAGCATTTATTCACTGAGTTGCAAACAATCCAATTACGCTCTTTAATCAACAGTGGTCCTTGACCAGCACCTTGCTGCCACCCAAAAAATGCGTGAGAAATGGCCTCTCCGAGAGCTAGTTATCTTCTTTTGCCCTCCAGCTCTATTTTCATCAGTTTATTACACTCCTTCTGACATTGGCTGGGATCCAGGCCCTTAGAAACTGCCTGGCAAAATGCGCTCCAGAGCAGGCATCCCGCTCCATAAAGAGCATCTGTCACCCCACTTTATGCAAATCACTGACAAGGGCCATTTTTAAAGTTAAATAAAAAACAAAACTAGTAAGAACTTTCTAATATGGAAGAAAGAAAATTTAAATTCAGAGAAAGAAAGTGGCAGGAAGATGTAGGCAGTGAGGTCATCCATTCAAAACTTAGGAAAGACACCAGTCCCAATCCCAGAGAAAAGGCTGGTCCAGGTGTGAGGCCTAAGTCCCATGGGAGGTATATCATCGCTGTGAATCTCTCACTAATCCAGCAGCCTCCTAGCGGAAAGGAGCGTTTATGGCATTGCCTAAATGCCTTGCCTTTGTGTATATTTCTGTTTATGTCAGGAGAAAGAAACTTTAGGAACAGCTGAGGGCAGTATAGTTGAATAGCTATAATATGATTCATCGCATCGGAAACCTGATATTGACCCCAGATGAAACTCTACCTCATTTTTTTTGCTTTAATAGAAAAAGTCTTTTTCCAGTGTATAACAGGAATAGTCCATCACCCCCAGGTTCTGGACACTTAGAAATGGACGCTCAGGAGAAGAGCAGACCTCAAACATGGTTGAGAGCAAATGAAGCTACAGGAGGCTTCAGGACAAGGACAAGGGAATGGTTGCTTCATATTAAAAGAAAAGAGTTGATGTGTTGAAAGAAAAGAAGAGAGAAAGAGAAAGAAAGAAAAGAAGGAAAGAAAGAAAGAAAGAAAGAAAGAAAGAAAGAAAAAGAAAGAAAGAAAGAAAGAAAGAAAGAAAGAAAGAAAGAAAGAAAGAAGGAAAGAAGGAAAGAAGGAAAGAAAGAAAGAGAGAGAGAGAGAGAAAGAAAGGGAGGAAGGAAGGAAGGAAGGAAGGAAGGAAGGAAGGAGGGAGGGAGGGAGGGAGGGAAGGAAGGAGGGAAGGAGGGAAGGAGGGAAGGAAGGAAGGAAGGAAGGGGGAAAGAGGAAAAGA
>NW_016107838.1:245947-261629 GCF_001604975.1 Cebus imitator
AAGAAAAGAAAAGAAAAGAAAAGAAAAGAAAAGAAAAGAAAAGAAAAGAAAAGAAAAGAAAAGAAAAGAAAAGAAAAGAAAAGAAAAGAAAAGAAGGAAAGAGAAAGAAAGAAAAGAAAGAGAAAGAGAGAGAGGGAGGGAGGGAGGGAGGGAGGAAGGCCGGTCGGCTGGCCAGCTGGGCTCAGTGGCTCATGCCTGTAATCCCAGCACTTTGGGAGGCTGAGGTGGGCAGATCCACAAGTTCAAGAAATCAAGACCATCCTGGCCAACATGGTGAAGCCCTGTCTCTACTAAAAAATACAAAAATTAGCTGGGCATGGTAGCGCACACCTGTAGTCCCAGCTACTTGGGAGGCTGAGGCAGGAGCACTGCTTGAACCCAGGAGGCGGAGGTTGCAGTGAGCCGAGCTCGTGCCACTGCACTCCAGCCTGGCACTTGGCGACAGAGCAAGACTCTGTCAAAAAAAAAGAGAGAGAGAGGGAGGGAGGGAGGGAGGGAGGGAGGAAGGAAGGAAGGAAGGAAGGAAGGAGAAAAGAAAAGGTCAGGTGTGATGACTCACACCTGTAATCCCAGCACTTCAGAAGGCTGAGATGGGTGGCCCACTTGAGGTCAGGAGTTCGAGACCAGCCTCAGCCTAGCAAACATGGTAAAACTCAGTCTCTACTAAAAATACAAAAGAAAAATAGTCGAGGGTGGTGGTTGGCACCTGTAATTCCAGCTACTCGAGGGGCCGAGGCAAGAGAATCGCTGGAACCAGGGCACAGAGGCTGCAGTAAGCCGAGATTGCACCACTGCACTGCAGCCTGGGTGACAAAGCAAGACTCCATCTCAAAATAGTAAAAAAAAAAAAAAAAAAAAAAAAAAAAAAAAAAAAAAGAGATGAAGCAGTATTAGGATTTGATCAACTTTCAGTTTTGAGATTCCCTTGAATAAATATAACACATATTTATTTGTTTGGCAGAAAGCATTAATCCCACTATTGTGTGTTGGTCAAGATGAGAATAATATGTATATTCTCTAGAATTGTCTAAGGGGAATTCCTTCTTCTACCATTATTTCTTCATACAGTTACAATACTGATGTCTTATCTAACATTCTAGCAAAATGCAACACTTTTCTATCTTAGAAAAGTTGAATTTTTCCAAGCCATAAGGCTCGCTGCATTTTTTGGATTTGCATTCCACGAAAGCCAATTTTCTTCATCTTTCTGAACAAAAGGGTGCTAGGTTTCTCCAGAAACCCTGTAACGATTTTAATAAATGTATAATTATATTTAACATGCTATATTAACAGAGAACATGACACTTAATTCCACATGTAATCCTTCCATTCTATCTTGATTGGCACAGAGCCCATGGTAACAAGGAGAATGTGAGTGTTACAAAGGGGTCAGTGCCCAGCACAGCTGAGACAGGCCCACCCGTGTGCCACACTCTGGTGCTGAGTCCAATGTTCTTTCCTTTCAAAGTAGCCCTTCGTGAACCAACACACTTATGTTTCTATTTTGCAAACCACTTTCAGACCTGTTTGGAACCTGCCTTCGCAGCTCATTTTTAAGATTCTAGAACAAAAATAGAAATTTATCATCTATGACATAAAGAAGTCCCAAAGAGGACTCTTGGCTTCTACTAGAAGGAGACACCAGGATGCGCTTTTTATTCTGTTACTTGATGAGGGTTGGATGGTTTGTTCCCTCCAGATCTCGTGCTGAAATGTGGCCTCCAGCACGGCAGGCGGGCCCAGCAGGAGGTGTTTGAGCCCTGGGGTAGATGCTCGCGAACGGCTTCGTACTGTCCCTGCTGCAGTAATGAGTGAGTTCCCACCCTATGAGTTCACACGTGAAATCTGGTTGCTTAAAGAGCCTGTCCCCTCCTCCCTCACTCTCTTGTTCCCTCTCCCTCTTGCCCCTGCTCACGCCATGTGACATGCTGGCTCCCCTTCACCTTCCTACATGAGTGGAAGCTTCCTGGGGCTCTCACCAGAAGCAGACGTCATCACCATGATTCCTGTATCACCTGCAGAACCGTGAGCCAAATAAACCTCTTACATTATAAATTATTCAGCCTCAGGTGTTCCTTTAGAGCAACACAAATGAACTAAGGCACTGCTGAAGAAACAAGATGTGTTTACAGTTCTGGAAGCACCTGTGACACAGAGCCTCATCCAGGAAGGGCATGTAACATCCCCAGAAGAAAGGAATTCACCAGGTCACACCTCCCAGAGCAGGCTGCAAAGCCCCTGAAGGCCTGGTCCATGTGGGATGTCCTAATAAATCTGAGACTGAAAAGGTGTTAGTTACTTCCTAAGCACAGATGTGTTTCTGTTTCTGATAGGTAAGATTGCGGTCTTTATTGCTTTAATATTGCATCATTCCCAGCAAATGGACACAAGAACAGAAAGCCAAACACCGCATATTCTCACTCGTAAGTGGGTGTTGAACAATGAGAACACACGGACACAGGGAAACAAACATCACACACCAGGGCCTGTTGTGGGGTGGGGGGCTAGGAGAGGGATAGCAGGGGGTGGGGGATAAGGGAGGGACAGCATTAGGAGAAACGGCTAACGTAGATGACAGGATGATGGATGCAGCCAAGCACCATGGCACATGTATACCTATGTAACAGACCAGCACGTTCTGCACATGTATCCCAGAACTTGAATTTAAAAGAAAATCTTGCATCCATTGTCTCAGAACACACAGCCCTCAGGGCTATCTGAGGATTTACAATAATTCTTAATAGCATTTAACCTGGGCACCAACATGGTCGGTAGTTTCTAGGATACCTTCTGCCCCCACTTCCCTCTCTCCTCTCTGATTTTCTTTCCCTCTCTATCTGCCCGTCTCTCTCTCTCTCCCTCCTCCTCCTCTGTCTCTCATTCGGCCCCCTCCCCCCACCGCCACAGTTTGTCCCAGAGGCTGGTGCTCCTTGGTACCTGCTGATTTGGGGTTTTGGTGGTGCTGCTGCTGCATCTCCCGACCACAGCCTTTTATTCTTTCCAGGTCTTTTTCCCCGCTCCACATCCTTGATCCTACTGTTCTTTGTAAGATGCAGACAAGCTTCCTCTCCAGGTAATGGCAACTCCTCCTGTAGTCCCCAAAGGAGTCTGTTTTTTCATTCATGCCAAGTCCTCTCTGAAGAACTTGAGATGTCTGCAGAAGTGGCCTAGAAGGGTCCTTCAAGTCAAATGGTCAACTTGTCCCCTGATTATCTTTCCTTATCTCTGACCAGCAGTTGTGGGAGTGGGGACAGGGCTTATATACCAACTCATTTCTAACCCATGAATCTCAGGACCTATATTAGTCTGTTCTCACACTGCTAGAAAGACACACCCAAGACTGGGTAATTTAAAAAGAAAAGAAGTTTAATTGACTCACAGTTCTGCTGGCTGGGAGACCTCAGGAAACTTACAGTAATGGAGAAAGGTGAGAGAGAAGCAAAGGCGTGCCATTCATGGCAGTAGGTGAGAGAGAGAGTGAGCAAAGGGAGAAGAGCCCCTCATAAAGCTATCAACTCTTGTGAGAACGTGCTATCACAAGAACAGCAAGAGGGAAACCAGCCACCTGAGCCACTCACCTCCCACCAGGTCTCACCCTCGACACATGGGGTGATGGGGATTACCGTACGAGATGAGATTTGGATGGGGACATAAAGCCAAACCATATCGGGGCCCAACTATCATTCCAAACCCCTCATCACTCTAAGTCCCGATGCTCTCTTGCAGATAAGATACCAGGGAGCATATTCTGATGTCCTAAGCATCCTGCGGCAGACAAGAAACATGAAGACTCAGCTACAACCTCACAACCCGGGAAAGCTGCCAGGGACTGTGGATTCGCCGTGCTCGCCATGGCAGCAGGCCATGCTGTGCAAGATGGCACATTGCAGCTGATTTGGGTTTGTAAATGATGACCAAGTTTGCAACAAGAAGGTTCTGAGGATGGAATCGATCTAGACAGGTGGATCTCTCAGGAGGTAGAAAGGAGAGAAGCTGACAGAGCAATCAAAGCATAAAGGGGAGAAGGAACGTGGCACAGAGAAGCAGAAGTGCTTGCCACAGGGGCTCCAAGTGAGTGACAATAATGCTGATGAGTGGGAAAAAAATAAGTTAGAGAGACAGAGTGGGACTGGAATGCTGAGCCTGAAATGTGAAGAAACAGCTACGTATTGGATGAGGTAAGAAAAAAATAGGCAGTAATCAGGGATTTTAGAACAGGAAGGTGACATGACAAAAGTAGTGTAAAAATATGAACCCCCATAGAATCATCTAGAATGCATTCCAAGTGGGAAGACTTTTCAAGAGACCACTAAAATAAT
Organism: Cebus imitator; assembly: GCF_001604975.1. Taxonomy (NCBI): domain Eukaryota; kingdom Metazoa; phylum Chordata; class Mammalia; order Primates; family Cebidae; genus Cebus; species Cebus imitator. Next base: position 250,267 of record NW_016107838.1, read on the forward strand.
CCAAACTTTAAAGGGAGCTCAGCTTTAATGGCAAAACAAAGCATGGAAAGAAGAAAATAAATCCAAGAGAAAGTTTTTAAAGAAGAACTTTTCCAACTAATTTATAACGAAATAAGCATGGGGTAAGAGATATTATCACCTCCTAAGTTTAAGAAACATCCCACAGAATAGTTCTGGATTCATTATGCCATTAATGGGAAAAAAGTACTATATTCTTGTTTCTCTTGGTTGGCCAAGCATAGGAACAAAACTGTTCTTATAGTTCTTAATGTTGCCTACAAACTTAACATTTCTGGCATTCTCAATATTGCATCAGAAATTCTCTATGTTGTATGTTACCTAGAAAAACAAGTTTATTATTTCTCCAGCTTAACTACAGACAATGAGCCTATTGTATTTATATCTTCACTTCTGCTTTACTTTCAGGAGGTTGCACCTGAACATTCATGACTATTCAATCAACACAGGCTGGTGGGTGGTAAATGTAATGTCATTTCATGATACATTTCAGAATAGTATTTTCTCCCTCAAAAATTGAATAAACGGCATACAAGGGCATCCAGCTCTGATTTTAAATTCAAATTATAAACCTGCTGCAATGTGTATATTAGAAAAGAATACATTGTATTCTTCAACCATAGCTTATATGATTTCTTTTTCTTCATTTCACACCATTCTTCCAATTCACATAATCACAATATCCTTCACATGACAACTCAATAGAATCTTTCAATTCCAAAGTAAGTGGAGATGGCCACATAAAATGTCCCTGACTGTCAAAATTGCTCTGAAATGGTCTATGTTTACATTTTCCCCTGGCCACGCAATCAGTTGACAACTCGAGCATCAGGATATGTCGCTGCTAAAATGTTTTTGGTAATGTGTGGATTTGTGCAACTAATCACTATAGAACCTCCATTTTGTAACTCTGAGATTCAAAGGAATATGCTAACACCTGAGTCTGATTCCATACCCAGTGTTGTCCTGGAAAACACAAATGGTAACAACAATAGTGCTGAATCAAAGCTTCTGTAGCGGAAGGCACTGAGCTCAGCCCTTTGTATGAATTGTCTCATTTCATACTCTAGCAACACCATGGTGGGTACTATTTCAATCCCTCTTTTGCAAAAAATAAACTGAATCAGAGTTTCAGCAACTTCCCCAGGAACACTCACTAGCAAGCTACACATGATTCACTAACGTAAGTTTTGTGAGTTATACATAGTGCACTATTGGTGCTCCAAGAAAGATGTAGATAACAGTGTTACCCAGGAAGACATTCCAGGGTGATGACACAGGAGCTGGGTGCTAGCAGACTTTGGATTTCTAGAGAAACATAACAGTTGTCCAAGATTTTTTATATAAGATCCTCATAAAGAAGAAATACACAAAGGTTTAGCTGCTAAGCCCAGGACACTTAGATAACACTCATGACTGAAGTACTCAAGTACTGAAGTCTCAATCCCTTGAACTCTCTCTCTCTCTCTCTCTCTCTCTCTCTCATGTTCATTCCTCTCCTCTCCTCTTCTCCCTACATCGACAGAGACTACCACAAACTTAGTATGTCTTTAAGATCTCAAACTCTTACCGATTTTTTCCAGTGGTTTTCATTGACTCCTAATTCACTATGCACAGAAAAATCACCCATCTGTACACCCTTCTTGTTCTTCAGCCCTGGGGAAAGGAAAGGGGAGAGAAGAGGAGAGGTCTCTCCAGATAAAGGAAGAGCATTTCAAGAGCCTCACAACCCAAGAAAATCGACTCCATATATTTACCATCCCTTCAATAAGGAGCCTTTCCAATTTTTCTAGTGTGTGTTCTACATGCTTGCATGATGACCACATGGTTCTAGAACTCAAAAATTCCATGATTTCACAAAAACTGAAGATATATAATTCAAATAATATCATCCATTGCATTTTCAAATCTTGAAATTTTAAACATGTCTTCATATGAACAACTCTTTCTCCCCATGACACTTGCCCTTCCTATAAGTATGCCAAGCTCAGTTAAACTTTTCTGAATAAAAGACTGGATTTGCAAAAAGATGGACATTTTCTGCTTTGTTCCATTATCTGTAGTGCCTCTTGAATTAACATTTTTGCTGCCTTCATCATAGTAAATTGGTATCACTTATGACTCCCATTTCTTATTAAACTTTCCCAAGAGCACTTCCCAAACTCAAGCCTTCATTACCACTGACCTAACCCATTACAATAGCTTTGCCGTCCCCATGTTGTCTCTCTTCTTTCAGTGGTCTTGCCACAATGCCTCCTCCACTTTACCACCCAGGTATCTCCCTATCACATCACATTCATCCAGTTATTTTTCTACTCAAAAAATTGTGATGGATCCTCTTCGTATACAGAAGAAAAATCTCCAGCCTAACGTTAAATGTCTTTCATAATCTGGGCCTAATATGGCTTTTCTATGTCATGTGCTACTTCATTCTTAATGTATCAGGGTAATACAGATACCAATTGGAACATGTCATATCTTTCTTGTCTGTGTTATTTCATCCCCAGATTCCTTTCACTGAGTGTACAGTCACTAGATTTGCTCATATAAACCCCATTGTAGCTCAAGGGCCCATTTGGATTCACCCTCCTCTATAAACCCACTCTTCAGGTTGGGCTTAATTTTCCACGTGGATTTTGTCCTTATCTTTCCAGTGGACCCTCCGTTCTGAGTTGTATTACAGTTACTTGCACACATGCCTGTAACTCATAAAGAGCTTGAACAAGTGCCCTACAGGGAGCCTGACCCTTAGCATGTGCCCAAGGAACATGCGTTGCATGTAATTCTTCCCAGTGCTGAGCCTCAAACTTCTCCATCGGACACTTTCAGGCATTTGTTGGCCAGTTGCACTTCTCTAGTCACTGAGAATAGAGTCTTTGAGATAAAATCCATCTATTGTCTTGTTGGCAGGCCACATATCCAGCCCATCTGTGCGGATGCCACAGACAGCTTGGATAACATCTGTTAGGCACATACATTAATGAGACTCTATGCCCACCTATCCATCAGAATCAAGACGGCAATGAAAGTAATTTAATACAGCACATTCTCTATTCAAAGGCCCGGGAACAATGAAACCCTAAGATATATCATGCCCTCAGTTAATTCCTTTCAGTTAACTTTGAAACTTTGAAACAACCCATTCTAATTGTCTCATAAAAGCTAAGCAATCCAAGCTGTATTTGGAGATGGCTGATGATATATTTATTTCACAATGGCCCACAACACTCATTTAGTTTTATCTTTAAACTATCTCCCAACTCTATATATTTTGAATAACTTTCTGTTTATTCTCTTTGAAGAACTTATCATTTCTCTGTCTCTGAGGAGAGTAATTCATTCTAAGGATCCAAGACTATTTTACTCTGCAATTGCCAGAAGGAAGATTTCATCTTGATTACATTTTAAATAATTCACTCTAATTTTTAACTTTTATGTGTAGTGTGGACTACCATAGCAGTTAATTTCCACTGAAATGCTTAATTTGGCATTTGTTTATACTAGTCTTAAGACAGAACTATAGCTGGAGAAAACTTTATCCTATGATACTGTCTAATTAACAAATAGTTCTCTACCACCAGCAGCATTCTCATGGCTAGATGAAATAATATTTCACCAAGAAGCATATTGCACCTATTGATACCTAATGGAATCAATAGGTGCAATATGGAACCTAAATGCTGGTCTGAGATCTGATACTGGAGATCATTTGATGAGGAGCTCCTACATATGTGTATAACTTCGGGATAAGGAATTTGTAGCAGGTGGGGTCCTCTCGTGTTAGATAATCTTCATAAAGTGATTCAAGCAGAAACTTGAGTAGTGATTTCATGAACTTTAATCACTTTTTAATGCCTTTTATTGTTATATGTTTTGATGTCTGCTTTGCAGATATATGAAATTTAATAAAGATATAGCAAATAAAATTTAGCTAGAGAATAATAGAGCATAAAGCAACCCCAAATTCAAGATAGATACTTAGCCTCATTTGAATGAATGAGCCACATGAAAAATCCACTTAAAATGAGTTAAAAGCTAAGCATTAATTAAATAACTGAAAATTACAAATATCGAGAAAGGTATAGTAGCTTATCCATTATGAAGTATTAGAAAGTGAAAAATAGTATATGCAACTGTCTTAAGCCCTAATAGCTTGACCATTTCCATTAATTTGAAATTATCAAACTCACATAGCATCAAAACTAAAACTAAATCTCGGCACATTCTTCCAGAAATGAGATATGAATTAATTTTGTTAAATATAATTATATTTAGTTATTAAACTGGGATATGAGAGAGTTATATTTTTTCCTTGGATAATGAATCTCTTTCCAGCATAAAATGCAAACAGTAGATATGCCTACCAACAGACATCTCACCATAGAGACACACTACACTTGTCAATAAAAGCATACTGTATTGGTTTGTTTTGTACTGCTGTAACAGAACACCACTGACTGGATAATTTATAATTAACAGAAATTTATTGGCTTATAGTTCTGAAGGCTGGAAAGTCCAATATCAAAACCCAACATGTTCAGTGTTGGCGAAGGCCCAGTCTCTGCTCCCAGATGTTCTCTTGAACACTGCTTCCTCCAGTGGGGAGGAGCACACTTCCTCACCCAGCAGAAGAGCAAAAGAGCTCAGAGAGAGATCACTCCTTAAAGCCCTTTTGTTAAGACATTAAACTCAACCATCAAGGTGGAGCTCTCATGGCCCAAATTTCTTCTTAAAGGCCCACCTCCCAATACCATTACATCAGCAATTAAATTTCAATATGAGTTTGGGGGAAACAAATACTCAAATCATAGTATATATGTCATCACTCTCTGCCAATTATTCCAAGTGTTCTCTATAGAAGGTTTAAAATTATCCATAATATAAAAGCATTATTAAAAATAGCATGCACATTTTCATAAGACTTAAAAATGCCTCTAAAATATATTGAATCCATGTAACGTATAAGAACTTCAGTCCAAACATTTAGAACATCTCAGTTGAAAGGAAGCTGATGCACAACCAAGTTTAAGTTGTATTTTGTGTAGCACATGAGTTCCATGAGGACTATTTCCATATTGCTGATTGCCAATATGCATGAACTATACCTGTCCACCTAGAGTTCTGCAAATCTACCTACATTTCTGAGAATTGTTATCATTACATCTTTTACTGTCAGCTATATGGTCATAAAATATAACGATTCGTGTTATCAGAACGGAACTTGGTTTTACAGCCTCTCCAGAACTGTAATGTCGACAGTACTGAGGAATCATGGCATTAATTTATAAAGTATTTGCTGTGACAGTTTGGTTCTTTCATTGTATTCTCTACATCACTTTACGCAAAGACACATGTTTCTTGAAGATATTTACCCCTTGTGTGCCTTCCTTTTTATTCTAATCATTTTCCATACTTTTCTTTCTTATCTTTGTAAGAAATCAAAATTACCCTTTGAAAGACAAAACTTATATTGCTACTTTAAGAGGTGTAAAAAAGCTGGTGTTGTCATGGGACTTGTGAAGCAGTTTGGCTCCAAATGCCATGCTAAAACTGCAAAAGCACATGGGTTCCGCATCTTTGTGAAGATCATCAGGGCACTCTTGCACGGTAATTTAATGGCTGTATGTTCTAATGGTTGTATTTCCAGGTCTCTGTGAACCATGCAGTCCTTTCAGTTAAACAGAATGAAAATTGGAGCTGAATACTGAGTCAGGGGTTATGAAACCAGTGAGCCACAGTGGTGTTAGAAAAAGCCAATAATATAACATTTGAAAGCACAAATGCACGTAGGAGGACATCCAGTGAGTAATGCAACAAATGCCCTTTTGCGCCAAAGGAAAAAATAAACCTGACCATTAAAAAACTTATTGCAAGGTCTTTAACGTGCCTAAATCATTTCTCCCTTAACTGAAAAATAGATGATTAGAGGCAGGAAGTAAGCAAGCTGCTAGTTGCAGAGCAGAAAACGAACACTAAATTCTCCCATCCTGTTGATGTAGAACACCTTTTTAAGATTTCAGTGCTAAAATGCTAACACAGTCAATATATTGGCTATTTCTTTTTTTGTTTCTTGTAAACAAACTGCGGCAAATGTACAAGACTTAAAACAGTAGAAATATATTATCTCATACTTCTCGAGGCCAGAAGTCTTAAATCAGCATTACTGAGCCAAAATCAAGGTCTCAGCAGAGCCACATACCTGTTGGAGGTTCTAGAGGAAAACCTATGCTTTCTCTCTCCCAGCTTCTAGTGATGGTCACATTCTTCAGCCTGTGGTCACATCATTCCCACCTTCAAGTTCAGCAGCACCTTTAAATGTGTTTCATATTGAGATCACCTTCTCTGCTGTGTGTCTGTGTAATCTCCTCCTGCCTCTTTCTCTCCTAAGGACACTTCTGAAGGCATTTAGGGCCCACCTGGCTAATCTCCCATCTCAAGAGCCTTAACTTAAACACATCTACAAGATGCTTTTTTCCAGATAACATAACATTTGCAAATTGAAAGAATGAGGACATCACAGATTTCACTGGGAGAACAAGGACATTATTCCACTAACCACCAACCATATAAATTATATTTAGACATATGTTAAAAAAAATCTACTGGACATTGATTTGTCAACTTTTTATCATGCATAATAAGACAAATCTAAAATTACACAAAATATATAGACAACTATAGAAAACAGTTATTGTTTTTCCTGTCCAACATCCACCCTTTTATGTGCAACAGCAAAAGGCAATTATATAGAGCAGCTTTCCAGCTCTGCATCTTCCTACACAACAAACTATATGCTGTGCCAGTCTCCAGCCTTTGTGGGGCTACAGTCTTTGCAGCAAAGATTTGGCATCTATTGATGAATCTTGTCCATGCATATAAATAGTGTGAGATGGTCATAGTCCCCTGCTCTGAGAAATGCGCTCTTGTGTTTAAACCAGGGCTTAGAAAGAAAAACAAAGTCCACATCTGTTGATTTCTCCTGCAATTGCATTTTTTTAAACTCCAAATATGAGTGATACTTCTACTCTGGTCAGCATGCAAGCATGGTAATACTTAGGCTGCCTTAATGGGGTCTCAGACAGAAAATCTATAAGGTGACTTTAAGTGACATCAATTTGATGCTACTTCCCAATCCTGAAAAAATCCATTCCAAAGTGCTTTTACATGAATTACAAATATAAAGGCATATTCTTTTTCCAGTAGCTACATGAAATGTTGAAGCACTGTACTAATTTTAAAAGAACATAAGTTTGCTTCTTTGAACATGTCCTGTATCTCGATATCTTCTACTATAAGCTGTGGTTTGCATGAGCTTTTATACCTGCCAGAAAACTTAACTTAAATAACCTGAAAATAGATAATATTGTGGCCCCTCTTTCCCCATCATCATTCACCAGGTAATATTAGAGGTAGTAAGTCATAAAGACATAGGGCTATGTCTGATGTTCGTGTTCCTCAAAAATCCACAGGTAGACATCCTCAGCCCCTAAGTGATGCTATTGAGAGGCAGGGCCCTTAGGAGGTGATTGAGTCAGGAAGGCACGCCCTCATGAATGGGATTAATGCCTTTGTAGGAAAGACCTCAGAGAGTACCCTGGCCCCTCCTACTGTAATGGGGGGACAGGAGCAGGTTGCAGGAGGCACTCACCATTCCCTGATTGCATGTGTTTTCTTCCAAGTCCCTGGGCTCTCACTCACTCAAGAATGGGGAGGAGACCCAGGTGGCACAGTGATATTGTTCAAGTAAATATTAGACCCAAAGAGCTTTGTAGAAAAGTGATTTATTAGGCAGAGAGAGAGAGAGAGACAGAGAGACAGAGAGAGAGAGAGAGACAGAGAGACACAGAGAGAGAGAGAGAGAGAGAGAGAGGTGGGTGGGGTACCATGCTGTCATGGGGGGCGGATCCAGAGATTGAATCTGCACAGGTAAAGGGCAGGGGGACTTTTAAACTGGGAGTTACTCCTGCCCCATTCAAGTTCTTGTCCCATGAGAAGAGTTCCCTTAAACTTCCACTGGAGTGATTGATTTTTCATTTTGGTATCAGATTGGCTGCCTGGCCCACACTCCTCCCAGAGCTTTTCCCAGGCTTTCTAAACAAAGGAAGCTCACATGGGCTGCCTACCTAGCCCACACCTGCACAAAAGTTAGACAAAGCACTCTAGTTCCTGGATGGGGACATGAACGAAGGCAGGTCGGTCATCTGGCTGGGAAATTTCTGCCTTTGAAGCCACGCCCCTTGTGGACTTGGGAAGAGATGTTAACACAGTCCCTCGCTACCACGTAGTGGTAGAAGATGCCATCTATGAACCTGGAAGTGATTCTCCCACCAGACACCCAATCAGCTGGCATCTCGATACCAGATTTCCAGCCCTGAAACTATGAGGCATTAACTTTTATTGTGTCTAAACTGCACTGTCTCAGGCCTTGAGTTGTAGCCGCTTGAATGAACTAAGACAAATGGGTTTCAAACAGCATGTATTCCATCAACAATCATTTAGTAATTATGAATAAGTTAGTACAGGATCAAAGTCAAAGTCAAGGTAATTTCGCCCTCTGAAAGTCTGCTGAAATCAGTTCACATTAGATTAGATTAGCCAGCTGCAGAAATCGTTTTACAGGTAACTGGGTCTCTGAGGTCAAAAGCAGAAAGAGCAGATCTAGCCATTCAATAAAGGCTTGACAATGTAAGTTAGTGCTTAGCACCTACTGAATCTCCATATCCTCTTATTTTTTCAGAGGAAACATAACACAAATTTTAGGCAATAGCCTACAGCTTATAAAAGCATCAGTGATTTGTCAGCTTTTTTCCAATACCATTGAAGGGAAGGCCATCCTCACCGACCTGCTTAATTAACTCAGGCTGTTCAAGTCCCACATCTGCTGTGGCCCCCAAAGCGCTCCAGACCACATTCTGCTTCCATATTCTCCTCTCATTCTTCTGCTATCTATTTTGATTCCATGTTTATCAATGTGTAATGAGGAAATACATTGGTGGGCTGACATAAGCATTCAGATATAAGAGAAGTTTTAGTTTTATAATTATTTACTTATTTTTATTCATTTATTTTGAGATGGAGTCTCACTCTGTCACACAGGATGGAGTACAGTGGTGCAATCTTGGCTCACTGTAATCTCTGACTCCTGGGTTCAAGTGATTATCCTGCCTCAGCCTCCCCAGTAGCTGGGATCACAGGCGTGTGCTGCCAGGCCTGGCTAATTTTTGTATTTTTAGCAGAGACTCAGTTTCACCATGTTGGCCAGGCTGGTCTCAAACTCCTGACCTCAGGTGATCTGTCCACCTCAGCTTCCCAAAGTGCTGGGATTACACATGTGAGCCACCATGCCCGGTCTTATAATGAATTTAAAAGTCAGCATTTTAGTTTAAACCACAGTCTCCCACAAGTTTGGGGGGGTCAATCAATCACTGAGTCCTGAGAGACATACAACTCAGCTTCACAAACCTAAAAAGTTGAGAATAAAACCTTGAGATATGGTGACCACATCAAGACTGTCCCATCCATGAAGCCTCACCCAAGACATCGGCTTTTCCCCAGATGTCTATTCAACTCTAATCATTGATATTCCATGTACTCATTTGAGAAATGTGTATTAAGCGCCTACTGGGTGTCAGGCACTGCTCCAGGACGCACAGCAGCAAAAATGGTTTGCATGATCCTTGCTCTCAAGAACTCTGGTGTCTATAAACAGTGAACAGTAATACTTTCAATGAAAACTACAAACTAGAACCTAAAGAACTGAGGAGTTAGCTATGAAAGTGAATATAGAGGTTTTCCAGGTGGAGAAAAGAGGATAAATCAGACAGTATTGTTGAAAAGAGGCCAGAGACAGCGGGAGAGACAGGTAGAGGCCAGGCCACACTGGGCACAACCAGCAGGTCATGTCAGAAATTTTCTACCTTTGTTCTAGATTCAATTTAACACTTTGAAAGGACTTCATCCTTGTAAATCACATCAAGATATTATTTGATTGGGACCCGCAATGACCAGCTTCTATCTCACCTACCAACTGTTCTTCTGCATTTCTAACAGATAAACAGAAAATAAAGGCAAGGAGCAGGCTCGCTCGCTCTTATTCTCAGCAAGCAGAGGTTGCCGTAAGTGGCATTGCAGCCCCTATAACCATATTCAGCCAGCAGCTGAGTTGGCTGTAAACTTTTTGACTGAATTAGGATGTCTTTGCATAAGCCACCACTCTCCAAGTCTCCCACAAGCCCAACACTCCCTGCTGTCTCGTAAATCACCTGCTGTGGTCATTCATTTTACCCGCTTTGCTTCCGAAGCCTTTTGAGTTTGCAATCTGTCTTAGTCTGTTTTGTGCTGCTGTAACAGAACACCATAGGCTGGGCAATTTATAATGAACAGAAATTTATTGGCTTATAGTTCTGAAGGCTGGGAAATCCAGGATCTGGCATCTGGCTAGGGCCTTCTTGCCACATCCTAACATGATGAAAGGCAGAAGGCAAGAGTGTGTGTGTGAAAGAGCAGTGGAAGCGGGCCAGACTCACCCGGTTATCAGGAGCTTGCTCTCACAGTAACTCACTCGCTCCCATCATGACGGCATCAACCTCATCAGGCCCCACCTCACAACACCATTGCATTAAGGATTAAGCTTTCAACACTTGCTTCTTGGAAGGAACATTTAAATTATAGCACAATCTATATTCACATTGTCAGGCTCTATGATGCGTTCACCTAATTTTACTGAAAGAACCCAAGCTGAACAAGGACACAAGAAGAAGTAATTATTATCCTTCTGTGGTTCCAGCATCTTTTGAAAACATGATGAAAATGTTTGAGTCTCTCCCTCAGGGGATTGCCTGGAAGTGTGCAGACACATACACACACACATATGTCAGTGACACTATTTTACATAATTTCTGAAAACCATTTAAGAAACCCAACTAAGAAACAACAAAAACTGGCAACTGAAACAAGATGAAAATGAGCACTGAGGCAAGGTAGGTGTTGTTACATGATGGGGGATGATATAGTTTGGATTTGTGTCCTCGCCCGAATCTCATGTTGAACTGTCATCCCCAATGCTGGGGATGGACCTGCTGGTAAGTGGTTGGCTCATGGGGATGGATTTCCTCCTGGCTGTTCTCATGACAGTGAGTGAGTTCTCACAAGACATGGTTGTTTAAAAACATGTGGTACCTTACCCTTCGCTCTCTCCTCCTTCTCCTGGTACGTAAGATAAGTTTATTTCCACTTGCCCTTCCACCATGACTGAAAATTTCTTTGTGGCACTGTTCACAAGAGCAAAGACTTGGAACTAACCCAGATGTCCATCAATGATAGACTGGATAAAGAAAATGTGATAC
>NW_016107838.1:261653-269847 GCF_001604975.1 Cebus imitator
AAAGATAGACTGGATAAAGAAAATGTGGCACATATACACCATGGAATACTATGCAGCCATAAAAAAAGATGAGTTCATGTCCTTTGCAGGGACATGCATAAAGATGGAAACCATCATTCTCAGCAAATTGACACAAGAATAGAGAAACAAACACTGCATGTTCTCACTCATAAGTGGTTGTTGAATAATGAGAATATATGGACACAGGGAGGGGTGTATCACATACTAGGGCCTGCCAGGGGTTAGGGGGCTAGGGGAAGGATAGCAGGGGGTGGGGGGACACGGGAGGGATAATATTAGAAGAAATACCTAATGTAGATGACAGGTAGACGGATGAAGCAAACCACCATGGCACGTGTATACCTATGTAACAAACCTGCACATTCTGCCCATGTACCCCAGAACTTAAAGTATAATAAAAACAAGAAAATTTCTTGAGGCCTCCCCAGCCAGGCTTCCTATACAGCCTGCAGAACTGTGAGTCAATCACACCTCTTTTCTATGTAAATTACCCAGGCTCAGGTAGTTCTTTATAATAATGTGAGAACGATTTAATATACGGAAACTTGTCCATAAATGAGATGAAGGGGAGGCTGTAACCAGGACTTCCAGCCACGGGTACCATGGCCTTTCTGAAGGCACTTTTCCTTTTATATGTGGCCTAACATTTCCCAGAACTCATTTCAAAAACTCTATAAAGAAAGAGAACAGGTATACAATTTGTTATTAGTTCTCATAAAGACCATCAAGAAAGACCGTGTACCCTGGAAGTATTTACATTGGCTCTCTCGTCTGAAACAATCAGATTTTATATGCTACTAAATAATGATGGAAAGCTTTTCCAGATAGAAGAAAAAGCAGCGACAAATCTGAGAATAAACCTATTGTTGCTGTTTTTGCAACCTGCCTTTTGCCCACTTTCTGCCTTGTTGGTATTATTGAGGGTGTAATCTTCTCATGCAAATTTATTTTCTTTTTCTCATATGTGATCTTACTATCTCTAGCTCTCACTTCTTCCAGAAACAAAATTTAAAGAATTCTGCAGTTTTCCAACAAATCGTGTAAATGAATTTGTAGTTTTCACACTGCTGCTGAAACTGTGGAAGCATATCAAGTGTTAGTTCTTCTCAAATGTCACAATCATAAGTATCAGGATTCCCTATTGAAAATCACCCTTCTGAGAATCTCAACACAACTTGGGCAAAAGGCTTTAAAGAAGATGTATATAATTCTATCTAAATCATAAAATCTATCCAAAGTAATATTGTCATCCAACTCAGAATGCTGAAAGAGACAGGCACGTGCTCGCATGCATGTTTGAATTGGACAGCTGTGCAGGCATGTTGGACTCCACACAGTCTGAGCAATCTGGAACTTAAATGTCTCTATCTCATTATCACATTTTAAGTAACGATGCTGACAGTTGATGAGACTTCATGCAAAACACGGCTCTATAGGACACAGCCTCCATCTAACATGCTTCTAACAGAAAATATAAGCAAAGGAACCAACTCTAGAAAGCCCACCCAAAATGCTTCTTACAAAGGTATACATTTCTTTCCCACGACTATTGGGATGTTTTTTGTGGGCAGAAAAATATTGAAACAGACCATCTGTCACTGGAGACTCCGCTAGAGAAATACGTTTTCAGCAAAATGGTAAGTTTTCCGAAATGATTTCAAAGCAGCTTGGCATGAGGCACTGGAGCCAGACGCCTCTCACAGAGCAGACGCTGGAGTGGAGGGCAAAAAGGATAAGTCAGCAAGGACTTCGCCGAGGAAAGACTGATGCGCAGCCACCGAGATACAGGACTTAGCGTAAATTCAATACGGAAAACTTGAGGAGCCAGGAACCGCATTTGAAAAGCAGCATTTCAAGGCAAAATAATTGGGAAAGAAGGGGACATATAGCTAAGATGGGGTGGGGGAGCATGAAGCAGCAAAGGAAATGGAGGAGAGAGAGCTGAGACACTGAGGCACCCGACGGCCAATACTTACCCAGGGTTTTCGCACCCTTGATCGTTGCCAAGCAAAATAGTTTAGGAATTACCCACATGGTTTGCTAAAGACTTCACATAGACTTAGGCAGATATTACCTCCCCCATTCAAGGAAATGGCTGTGTTTACTGAGAGAATAAAACAATCCTGGAGAACGCAGAAGGCTCAGCACGAGAATGCAGCTAAACCGAAATGCACAAGAGAGAGTGGGATTAAAAATTACTCTACTCTGATTTTAGGAGATGGATAATGGTCCTGAAGTTTATATACATATACACAGCTGGGGATGGAGGCTCATGCCTGTAATCCCAACACTTTGGGAGGCTGAATGGGAAGGGTCCCTTACAACCAGGTATTCAAGAGCAGCCTGGGTAACATAGTGAGACACCATCTCTTAAAAAAAAAAAAGTGGGCATGGTGGTACACACTTGTAGTCCCAGCTACGTGGGAGGCTAACATGGGAGGATCACTTGAGCCCACAGTTTAAGGATGCAGTGAGCTGTGGTCCCACCACTACACTCCAGCCTGGACAATAGAGCGAGACTATGTCTAAAAAAATAGAGAGCGAGAGACAGAAGCATTAAGGATAAAATATAAGGCTGTTCATTGGCAGCATCAGACCTTTACTTTTGACAGTTAAATTTTATTTTGCCGAATTGTTAAGGAAATCTCATCCTGTGAGTATGCTACATGACAGGATAGACAGCAACTATGTCTTTGAAGCTGTCTTCTCCTGGGAGAAATCCACCCGCCCAGTGCTTGCCTGCAGCAGTGGCCAAGAGCAACGTGTCAGAAGGCTGAGATGTGAAGAGACCCAGCCTGCACAGCCCCCACCCGAGTGCCCATCTCTGCCCACTGGGCAGGCAGAGCCAGCCTGCCAATCCTGCTTTGCCACATCCCAAGGTCCGGTTGGCTCCACCCACCCCAACCACAGAATGCAGACCAGCAGCACTTGGGGCTGCTCCAGAGGCTGTCCCAATTCCAGGGTGGAATTCTGTGACCCAGTTCAACTGGAAGGAAGGAGGGACAAACACAACCCTGTGTTAGGAGCACAGAGTAGGGTTCTCTCCAAGTCAATCATCTGCACAAACATTCCAGCATTTTTTCTATTACCGAGTCATGAAATACCAATTAAATCATGTGTTGAAAAGTGACAGTGACCATGGACAGCTCTTGCATGTTGAGTGACAAAGTGCAGGCATCACAGAGCCTCCAGCAGCAGCACCTGGGTAAGAACCCCACTCTCCTCCTCTTACAACCCCCAGTGAGAGAGACATTCCACCCAGAGGGAATCCAGGCCACTGCAAATGGTAGAACTGCATTAATGGCAGTAGGACAAATGTTTCACTTATATTACCATCTCATAGAGAGAGAGGATACTTTAAAGCAACAGGCATTACATCCAAAGATTATCTTGACTCCTCAAGAATGGCTTCCTTTACTCTCCAGGTTTAGGAAAACAACAAAAACATTTTTTTTTTTCACATAAAAAGTGAAGAGACCTCCTTCCCAAGGTGAAAAGCTAAAAAGAAAAGAGAATCATACAGTTTTGCCCCTTAAAACACGTTCTAATGGTAAGTGATGTATTTCTCAAACATTACCAGAAAATTTAGCATAAAACCCGAAATTATCATTACCTCACAGCAGAGGATTACATAATTGACACTGCCTGGGCAGTGCATAGCCATGAAAGCACAGCAGGATAAGAAAAGAGAAACTGTCACCTCCCTGCCTCCCATTGGATGGTTTGCTCAAACTTTCTTCTCCTTCCACAGGGATCCTACTCCCCTTCTCCAAAGAAGTTTTTGTGCTATTTCAAAGGTTCAAAAAATTAAGAGGATATTCAAAATAAGAGTTCTTTATGCTACTTTAAGAATCGTTTCTGGACGAGGCACAGTGTCTCGTGTCTGTAATTCCAGCATTTTGGGAGGTCAAAGCAGGTGGATCATTTAAGGTCATGAATTTGAAACAAGCCTGGCCAACATGGTGAAACCCTGTCTCCACTAAAAATACAAAAATTAGCTGGGCATGGTAGCTTGTGCCTGTAATCCTAGCTACTTTGGAGGCTGAAGCACGATAATTGCTTGAACCAGGGAGGTGGAGGTTGCAAGGAGCTGAGATAACCCTTCTTCTGCACTGCAGCCTGGACAACAGAGTGAAACTCCATCTCAAAAAAAAAAAAATTGTTTTTAAACAAAAAAAATTAATAGGAAACTCAAATTAAAAGCCCTTTACTCTAAGATTTGCTTTTAAAAACACAAAGAGTTCATTTTCTTAAGTTTTCTGATATATTTTATAACACATCTTTAATTTCTCATGGCAGTGTTTTAATTCCATCTTCTTCACTCTCTCTCTCTTACCCACTGTTAACACTTGGAACAATGAGAGATGTTCTCCACAGGAACCTAATCTGAGCCTTTGAAATAGCAACCACAGTACTGGGGCTTGAGGACTGAGGTCACCAGTTAGAGGAATGTGTTTCGTTCTCATTAGGGCCCAAAAGGGATTCAATTAAAAAGGTAGACCCTGGCCAGAGAGAGGAGGCTACAGTACAAGCTCATCTCCTGCAGAGTCCCATCCTGGCTTCCTTATTGCTACTCCTTGTAGCAGCCAGGCAGGAAATGATGGCAAATTCCATTTCCTATAAAATGAGGAAAGTGTCGAAGAAATTCTGTTTGCAAGGGTCGAGCAGGTAGAGAATTTTTCTTTCCCACACCTGGGCCTCAAGGGAAGTGAGAGAGATGGACAGAGATGGGTGCAGCTCACTGACGCTGCAGTAAGGCCTTCTCACATTGCCATAAGGAGGTTTAATTTGCTCACAGTTCTGCAGGCTGTACAGGAAGCACAGTGCTGACATCTGCTTGGCTACTGGGGAGGCCTCAGGAAACTTACAATCATGACAGAAGGCAAAGGGGGAACAGGCATGCCACATGGCAAAGACAGAACGAGAGAGAGAGAAAGGAGGTGCCATGCCATTTCAAATGACCAGATCTTGCAGGAACTCACCATATCAGGGACAGCCCCATTTGTGAGAAATATGCCCCCGTGATCCAGTCAGCTCCCACCAGGCCCCACTTCCAACACAGAAGGTTACAATTCCACATGAGGTTTGAGCAGGGACACAGACCCAAGCCAGATCCGACGCCACCCCCAGGAAGCATGGGAGGAGGGGGAACAAGCTCTCTCATCTCATTCTTGCTCCTCCTCTAATTAGCTCCCTATTGTTCCTGTAAGAATTTACCAGAATAGTTAATGGCTTAAAACACAAATGTCTCAGTTAGTGGCAGGAGGACAAATGCTTCCATTATATTACCATCTTACAGAAAGAAAAGCTACTTTAAATCAACAGGAATTGCATCCGAAGTTTGACTTGAGGATGGTTTCCTTCACGCTCCAGGTTTAGGAAAACAACAGAAACAATTCCATTTCAAATAAAAAGTGAAGTGACCTCCTTCCCTAGATGAAAAGCTGAAAAAGAAAAGCAAATGATATAGTTGGCTACTTAAAAGGTTTCAATTGTCCGTGATGTATTTTTCTAATGTTCTGAAGGTTAGAAGTCCAAAATGAGTGTTATAGGGCTAAAATTAGGATGTCACTGGAGCTGGTTCCTTCTGAAGACCCCAGAGAAGAATCTGCACCTTGCTGCTTCCAGCTTCTAGGGGTGGCCAGGCCCTCTGGACTCATGGTTGTATCACCCCCATCTCTGCCTGAGTCACCATGTCTCCTTCTCTGACTTTGATCCTCCTGCCTCTCTCTGATAAGACCACTGATGATAACACTGGGTCAATCTTGACCATCCAAGATAATCTCCCCATCTCAAGATCCTTAGCCTGATCACTTCTGCAAAGTCTTGTGTGCCTATAGGGCCATTATTTGTGGGTTCCAGGGATTAGGGCATGGGCTCCATTGAGGGTATGAGCACTGTTGAGCCTACGCTTCTCTGATCTCCTGCAGGTACTTCCTATCACCTGAACCCAAACAAGGCCAGAGGGCAAAGGCAACTCTTGATGCAGTCAACAGAGGTCAGCCTCCCAGGGCACATCCCACAATGAAGAAGTAGGGGACATGGCTCCATGAGGCACACAGAGGTCGCCAGCATGTCTTCTATACCCCAGTGTCTTCAGACGTGGAGCTCAAAACTTGTCTGTTGCCTGTAAATGCAGCTTAGTAGACTCAGTACCAGTTAAAGGCAAGCTCCCTCATCATCTGATATGGTTTGACTGTGTCCCCAACCAAATCTCATCTTGCACTATAATTCCCATAATTCCTATTTGTTGTGGGAGGGACCTGGTGGGAGGTAATTGAATCATGGGAGTGGTTATATCTATACTGTTCTTATGATAGTGAATGAGTTCTCACGAGTTCTGATGGTTTTAAGGGGCTTTTCCCCCTTTTGCTCAGCACTGCTCCTTGCTGGCACCACATGAAGAAGGGTGTCACAAGGTTCCCCTTCCGCCATGTCTATAAGTTTCCTGAGGCCTCTCCAGCCATGCTGAACTGTGAGTCAATGAAATTTCTTTCCTTTATAAATTACCCAGTCTTTGTATGTCTTTATTAGCAGTGTGAGAATGAACTAATACACCATGCTTTCAGACTCTTGACCCATGAGGAGTCAATGTCCTCAAATCATAAAGTTTGAAAGTAAAGGAGGCTCTGTATTTTGCAGTGTAGACCCCCATATCAAGTGGTTTTCAATTCATTTCTGCTTCAGAGGAAACAGCAACAAAATTATTTTTCACACACATTTCAAACATTTGAAATGCTACATTAATTATAGTTTTTACATAAATCTTACATCATCTTCAGATTCATTACTTTTCTAAAGGTAACATGTGCACTCAGTTGGAATCAGCTAAATTTTTGTTGACAACTTGCAACTCTTCCTGTAAATGCATGTTGTGATTTACACTGAAGTTGACATTTGATGTTTAGTACTATATTGAGCATTACTCCTAAATTAAAATATAAATGAATGAATGGCTCAAGGTTCATTGATTGATATATAACACAGAACTTATGTTGAGAAAAGTAAGCAGAACTGAAAAATTCAAAGTTCTACGTACACAGATGTATTGGCCTATTCAGGCTGCCATAGCAAGGTACCACAGACGGGATGGCTTAGGAAACAGAATCTTACTTCTCATAGTCCTGGAGGTTGCAAGTCCAAGATCAAAGTACCAATAGCGTTTCCAGTGAGGCCCTGTATTAGTCTGTTCTCACACTGCCAATAAGGTCATATCCAAGACGGGGTGCTATATAAAGGAAAGAGGTTTAATTGATTCACAGTTCCACGTGGCCGGGGAGGCCTCACAATCATGGTGGAAGGCAGACAAGGAGGAGTAAAGTCACATGTTACATGGCGGCAGGCAAGAGAACGTATGCAGGGAATTGCCCTCCATAAAACCATCAGATCTCATGAGACCTATTCACTATCATGAGAACAGCAGTACGGGGGTAACCGCCCCCATGATTCAATTACCTCCCACCAGATTCCACCCACCATACATGGGGACCATGGGAACCACACTCAAGAAGAGATTTGGGTGGGGTCACAGCCAAACCACATCAGGCCCTGGCTTTTACTTGCAGAAAGCTGCCTTCTCTGTGTCCTCACAAGGCCTTTCCTATATGCTTACTGGGGGAGAGAGAGAGAGCAAGCACAAGAGAGAGTGCACTCTATTTTCTTGTAAGGACACCAGTCCTATCTGATCAGGGCCCCACCCCCATGATCCCATTAGCCGCAATTATCTCCTGAAAGGTCCTATCTCTAAATAAAATCACATTGGGGGTTAGAGCTACAACATATAAATTCTGGGGGACACAATTCAGTCTATAACCACTGTAAGCAAGACTTTCATGGGAGCGTAGAATTTGAAATTATGTGTGTTGGGACAATTCATCCAAAAGTGTGATTTCTTCCACACAATTGAAAAAGAAAGGAAAAGATTTTTCTTAAAAATACAATAGCAATTATTTGAAAAATGGACTTTAATGGACCAATGATCCATTTGCTCCTGCCTCCCAGTGAACTAAAAGTTGTGAGATTTTTCTAAAGAGCAGCACAAAGCCATCAAAGCCCTCACATCATTTTCAAAGAAAGTATAGTCGGCCGGGCGCGGTGGCTCACGCCTGTAATCCCAGCACTTTGGGAGGCCGAGGCGGGTGGATCACGAGGTCAAGAGATCGAGACCATCCTG
>NW_016107838.1:275938-303374 GCF_001604975.1 Cebus imitator
ATAATGAACAAAAAAAAAATAAATTAAAAAAAAAAAAGAAAGAAAAAGTGCAAAATAATGTTCTCCATCCAAAATTCGCTTTTTATCTTAGAAAGGCAGAGAAGAAACCAAAATCTAAATACGTTTACAGGATTTAAAAAGATGGATAGTCTCTAGGGGGAAGAAACAGCCGTTTAGAAATTCAAAGGCTGTCTATCCAACACCTACTGTGTTCCAGGCACTGGAAACACACCTGCACACACAGTGCAGCCACAAGTTTGGGGATCTTGTTTGCTGGTGGGAAAACGCAGTAAACAAGTCAACAAAGTCACTACTGATTGCAATAAATGCTGAGGAGAAATTAAACAGCGTGATGGGACTGAGAGTGACCGGGGGGCACCACTTTAGAAAAAGCCTCTCTAGAGAGGTGACATTTGAGGACATATCTGAAGATGCAAAAGAGCTAGGCATGCAAAGAGAACTGGGGGGAGATGAGTGCAAACACACAGGGGTGAGCAGGTCCCCGGATGGCTGGTCCAGAAAGGCCGTGCGGCTGGAGACCCCAGGCAAGGGCCAATCTGCAAAGAGCTTTTCTGTTCCCTCTGGAGCCAATGTCATGACATATTATGGAGCATCTTTGGAAATCGCGTTCCAACAGTATAACTGAACATGGAAAAAGAATCCTTCTTAGGCCCAGATGCAGCTCAGACAGGAATTAGGGATTCACTCCCTGCAACCTTGAAAGCTCAAACATTCAGCGCACCTCTGATTGCAACAGATGCTCATCGATTTAGTGTCTCGGTGTCTGAACATTTTCTTGAGTAAGAAAATGCTCTATAATTTCCGGGACCATATTGGATAAAATATCCAAAACTGTATTACAGAGCCACCAAACAATTGCTGTCATTCCTGACAACCTATAATTCAGAGTACAGATTTTTCATTCGATAGAAAGAAAAGAGACTGGACACTTGTGGAATCTGACCTCACACTCAGATTTTGCACCAGCGAGTCGGATAACAGATACCGCAGGGAGAGACGGCTATCATGATCACTCTTTCAGTAATAACCTCTTTAAAATAATAATAAGAAGAAATAAAAATAGCTTATTTAAGGTAGTATTTTATATTTTATTTTTTGTTACTTTTTTTTTTTTTTTAGATGGAGTCTCACTTTGTTGCAATGCTGAAGTGCAGTGGCGCAATCCCGACTCACTGCAACCTCCGCCTCCCTCGTTCAGGCAATTCTCCTGCCTTACCCTCCCGAGTAGCTGGGATTACAGGCACCCTCCACCATACCCAGCTAATTTTTGTATTTTGTAGTAGAGATGGAGTTTCACCATGTTGGCCAGAAGGGTCTCGATCTCCTGACCTCATGATCCGCCCGCCTCAGCCTCCCAAAGTGCTGGGATTACAGGCATGAGCCACCATGCCAGGCCTATTTCTGTTACTTTTAAATGGTGGTGATTTCTTTCTTGTGAAATTATAGACCTGATAGTTTGAGAAATGCCATTCTAAACAGAGCATGATTTTCAATTAATTAGCAAATATCCTCTTTATTTTTTCCTGCCTCATATATGCTAATTGGAATCTCTTCAAGTTGTATAAAATTATATGCTTCATGTCATATCTTTATCACCTGTCAAAGATCAAACAGCATTAACAAGGTGAATGGTGCCGCATTCTCGTAAAGAAACTGATACACTCTATGGTGTCTTAGATGTGTTTTGTCCAAAAATAAAAGGTCAGAGAAAGAAGAAAAGGCCCTAGAAGGAGAGATTTGATGAGTGTTGAATGCAGCTAACACCTTTCAAAACAAACCCTTTTACACCTGGAAAAAGTTCCAAAAGATAGACAGTAGCTCTTTGTGCTCACATAAACAGGGAAGTACCTTTTGAAATTTCTGATGAAGCATAAACAGAGATGGAGGGATAAGAAGAGGATTAACACCTAGGTTTTCCGCTAGGGTTAGCGATGAGTTCTTGTCCTTTGTAGAAACATGAATGAATCTGGAAACCATCATTCTCAGCAGACTGACACCAGAACAGAAATCAAACACTGCATGTTCTCACTCATAGGCAGGTGCTGAACAATGAGAACACACGGACACAGGGAGGGAAGCATCACACACTGGGGTCTGTTGCGGGGGGGGCGCTAGGAAGGGACAGTGGGGGGTGGGGAGGTTGTGGAGGGATAACATGGGGAGAAATGCCAGTTATAGGTGACTGGGGAAGGGAGGCTGCAAACCACCTTGCCAAGTATGTACCTATGCAACAATCCTACATGATCTGCACATGTACCCCAAAACCTAAAGTACAATTAAAAAAAAAGAAGAAAAAGAGGATAACACTTGTTTGCTTACAAATAAAACTAAAGCCAAGACAGTGTAAAGGGCACATTTGTTTTAAGGACTCAGGCTGTCTGAGAGAACCCAGTGGAAGAGATTCAGTCGTGACACAGGAAGGCATGGGAACCAGCAGGACTGCTATGTACAGTTGTGGAGACTGTGCACTGCACAAGTGCACCTGGCCAAGGGAGCAACTGAAACACAGAAAGTCGTCGGGGAATGACGGGAAACCCACCTGCAGTCCTTCTCCAGACCACGCAGTCATGCACACAGCTCCATTCACGTAAGTGAGCAGATCTCACAGGAGGCAATTTTGCCTTCCAGGAGGCACTGGCAATATCTGAGCACATTTTTGATTGTCACAGCCTGACATACATGCTACTGGCACCTAGTGAGTAGTGGCCAGGAATGCTCCTATAAACATTCTACACAGGACAGCCCCCGGAAGCAGAATTATCTGGCCCAAATGTCCACAGTGCTGAAGCTGAGAATCTCCAATCTAAAGATGACATTTTCTAATGCATACCAAGATGTAGCCCAGTGGGAAAGCCATGGACCCACAGGGATGCTGCTCTCTAGTGGAAAAAAAACTTCTTCTCGGAACCAGGGACTCTAAATCTACTGTCTGGTCTCTCAGCCCTGTCTCCTCCCCTTCCCTCTCCTCCTCTCTCTTTTTCTCTCTCTCCTTCCCTCTTTCTCTCTCTCCCCCACTCCTTCACCCTCTCCTTCTTTTTCACTCCTTCTCCCACTTCCTGTCTCTCTCTCTCTCTCTCTCTCTCTCTCTCTCTCTCTCTCTCTCTGCATCTGCCCTCACTGACATATCCAGAAGTAGGCAGGAGCTCATCCCTGATATGAGACAATGGAGCCACATTTTACACGTGACTCTCATGCCCCTTTCCTCTCTTCCCACTGCGGGAGGTAGACCAGGCTGGAGAGGTCCCTTGAGTTGAGCAAAGGGGCCAACATGTGGCCACAGAAACACCCTTCACTCCTCATCCTTCCCACTTACGGAAACGTTGCTGATCCCCAGTTACATGCTGGCTGAGCACTCTGCTGGGGAAGGAGAATCAGAACACGATCCCCGCACTCCAGACACAGCAGCCTTTGCAGGGACACGGACATGTAGCCAAATACAGGCACGTCATATGGTCCCTGGGATGCCCTTTGCCATAGTCTGAGTAGAGAATAAGAAGCAGGGAGGAAAGAGAAAATGAACAAGTTGGAACTGTTTGTTGATAAACAGAATAAGCTCCGTAAGGAGAGGTAACTGATGATTTCCACTGAAAAGACACATACAGTAATACAGAGTGGGTGCAATATCATTTTTCATCCTGTTATGTTTAGAACATAAAACTGGATTAAACTCAGAATCAAGTGTCATAGGACAAAAAGCAATGTTCACATCCAGTTCTTGTCAGCATACTGCAACACCTTTGAAATTCTAAAAAAATATACTGACAAACGTATAAGCAGGAAACATCACACTCTAAGTGAGACAGGCAAACAAATATGCATAATTGTAATTAATTTTAGTTACACTAAAGGGAAGGCATTCAGAAGTACCTAGGCACTGGCAGTTCTTTGTAATCTGTTTCGGATAAAATTTTGGCTTTATGTTTATATATAAATGCAAATTAGCCATATTTAATAATAGATCTTTATCCTATAAGAAAAATTATTATAGATTATTAAGAGTGTTCTAGATGCTGCCTATTCATTACATTTCCTTATGCACAATCACCTAACAGCAACATTGGGAATGACAAGTATAAAGCCTGGGGGTAGAGAAAAAGAAAAAAAAATCAGCCGCTACTTGGCCACCTGGTGCTGCAGACTGCGAGTTTCCAGACTGTGAGTTTCCAGGAAGCCCACGCCAAGCCTGCTGATGCACAAGGTGGTTATTAAGGAGAGGAGGGAAGGAAAGCAGGCAGAAGTGGGCAGAGCAGAAGCTACACTGGAAGGCATTTCAACAGCCTTGTTAACCATGGGGAGCTCAGCCCTTGGAAGGCCCTGCAGAGCCATCCAGAGTGGGGCCGGGAGCTGTGGGGCTCACCCTTCTGCATCCATCGGCCTAGGCCTGGGGCCATCTGGGAGGGCAGAACTGGGGGCCAGGTGGCTCTCTGCAGCTGCAGTGACCTGTGAAGGGGCTGAAAGCAGGAGACTGTGCACAGCTGTCCCCCAACACTGAGGCAAGGAGGCCTTTACTGAAGGTGTCATCACAGTGTCCACCACGCCTGCCATACCTGACAATGTACCGGCATGCAAACCTGGCACCTTTACAGGACTGAAATCACTGACTGATGTAATGGTGGTGCTTTCATATCCATGTATTTGTTCATTCAACCAGCATTTATTAAGTATTAACTATGTGCTGGGTACCGTGTTAGGCACAGTTGTCCGTGAGGGACACTGATGGAGTGGTCATCTTTTCTGTACCATCCAACCGTTTTAGCTCTGGCCATTATCCTAGAAAACCTTAGTGGCTTAAACAACAAATAGTTATTTCTCAAGGTTCAGAAGACTGGGAAGTCCTAGATCAGGGTCCTGGCACAGCTGGTATCTGGTTTCTAGACAGACACCTTCCCACTGAATCCCTGTGTGGCAGAGAGAGCTCCTTTCATAAGGGCACTAATTCCACTCATGAGAGCAGCACCCCCTGATCTGTTCACCTCTCAAAGGCCCCACCTCTTACTTCCTCTCCACTGAGGGTCAGTTTCAACAGATGAAGTTTCTGGGGGATGTCAACATTCAGTCCATAACACCCACCCACCTGACCCATACCCTAAGAAATGCAAGTGCTTTGTGCTTAAAATACTCCAGTTGCATTGTTAATATTAGAGCTTAATCAAGATCAAAATATCCAGCTATAAATTTAAAACCTAAATAAGAGTCAGAAGAGGAAGTAACAGGGCAAAAGGAAGGAAAGAAGTTATTCCTTTACAGAAAAGATGGGAGAGTGAGGTGAACTGAATGAACAAGGCCTTTGCCCCCTGTCATATATCTGGGTCCAAGTTTCAGCTTGTCCACATACAAGCAATGTAACTTAAACTTCTCTTGAGTTCTTCATTGTGAAATGAATGCATGCATTATGTGACTTTTGGCAGGGTTACATAAGATCTGTGCAGAGAAGGGACACTGGCCCTGAGCAGTCATGGGGTCACAGTGACCACAGCCTCTTCCTAGAATTCATCACCAGCCTCTCCAGCACCATTACCAAAGCACCAGTGCTACAGGCCAGGCAGCAGGTGCCCTCCTGTAGCTGACACACCAATAGTAAGTTCCTGTGGGTAACAGCACAGGTTTAGTCACACTGCCTACCAAGGTCCCACAACTGTGTTTCTGCTCCATAGAAGACCCTTCTCACTCCCAACGTAACGTGAAATTTACTCTTATTGAAAACGACTATCTGGGCGAGGTGGCTCCTGCCTGTAATCCCAGGCCAAGGTGGGTGGATCACCTGAGGTCAGGAGTTCGAGACCAGCCTGACCAACATGGTAAAACCTCATCTCCACTAAAAATACAAAAATTAGCCTGGCGTGGTAGCAGGTGCCTGTAATGCCAGCTACTCAGGAAGCTGAGGCAGGAGAACTGCTTGAACTCTGGAGGCGGAGGTTGCAGTGAGCCAAGATGGCACCATTGTTCTTTAGCCTGGGCGACAAGAATGAAACTCCATCTCAAAAAAAAAAAAAAAGACTTGAGGCAGAAGCGACGTCCACCACTGAATCAAGAGCAGAAAACCAAGGCAGCAGGGTGAAGCACAGCAACCGCTGCAGAGAGACCCACAGCAGAAACGCAGGTCCGACACGGACGGAATTGCGGTGCCCTCGAGAAGAAGCATCTAGCACTGTGGTCTCTGCAGAGTGTAGAAGCGAACCCTCCTTTGAAACTGACTGAGAAAAACACTTGCTAAAGATCCCAACGTGGAGAAAGAGCAGCTGGCTGGAAGTTTCTGCCAACTCTATTAAGTGCCTTGAAAACAAGAAGCAGGAGCAGCACAGAGCAGCACGGAAACCGGAAATAAGCCCAGCAGGTTTCAAGGAGGAAGGTGCTGACATTCTCTGCGGATGCCCTTAGTCAAAGGCATTGATGTGGGGACGCTGAATCTGGAGGGAGATACCAGCTTCCCCGCACGTGGTCACAAGGCTGGCGTGTGGGTATGAGAATGTGTATGTGATTGTTACACTAAATTCACTTCCCACAGCACAGTTTCAGTCATTTGCATATACTCCTTATCTCTGTGAATATCTAAATTCTTTAAATCGCTCCAGAGTATTCCAGGGTGAAGTCTAAGCCAAGGACTACAGTTGTGTGTGTTCATGGTAAGAAATCAGATAAGCAGCTCACCTGGACCCACTGCAGGGATGCTGCCTTTTTTTTTTTGACACCATTAAAATATGATGTCCCATTTGTCTTCCCAATCACCACAAGGGGAGGCCTCATCATCCCTTCCTATAAGAAGATAAGGTTGTGGGGAGGTGGAGCAGCCATGGATCCCCAGCTGTGCTGAGCCAGGGTGGCTGCCACTGCTGCCTGGCTCAAAGCCTGTGCCCTCCTGATTTTCCCCACCTCGTTGGCTGTGATTTTCCGCTGAGAAAACTTATCCCATTAAAACTTCTGGTTCATTCAGTGAACCTCCACACATGGCTCCTGAGAAGCACAGACCAGTCATCTTACCCCTCTCTCCCCCGGCAAAAGATTTCCTATTCCTTGCCTCCCTCTCAACCGCTGAGAAGAATGAGACTAAGAATGCTCTAAGAACGAGACTCTGTGAACTTTTTTTTTTTTGAGAGGGAGTCTGACTCTGTCTCCCAGGCTGGAGTGCAGAGGCATGATCTCACCTCAGCTCACTACAACCTCTGCCCCCCAGGTTCAAACAGTTCTCCTGCCTCAGCTTCCTAAGTAGCTGGGATTATAGGTTCCCACCACCATGCCTAGCTAATGTTTGTATTTTTAGTAGAGATAGGGTTTCACTATGTTGTCCAGGCTGGTCTTGAACTCCTAACCTCAAGTGATCTTGTGAGAAGTCACTGACTACCACGAGAACAGCATTGGGGAGACCACCCTGTTGATTCAAGGACCTCCACCGGGTCCTGCTTTTGGCGTGTGGGGGTTATGACAATTCAACCTGAGGTTTGGGTAGACACAGAGGCAAAGCACATCATTGCTCCTTGCGCTGCCTTCCAAGTTCCCATCTCAGAAAGGAAACAGCTAATTCTACAAACGACTTAAAGAAACACCTGGGAGGATTCAACTGTTACTAGAACAAACCGGGACTCAAAAGAATTTCTCAGTTTTACACCCTACCACAGCCATAGAGGTAATGTGGCTCTTTGTCAGTAACGTGAAGAAGTCAGGTGTGAGCGTGGCATTTTGGTGCCACGGTGTGCAGCTTGAATCACCCCTTAAAAGAGACATCACTCCAGATCCAGACTTTTTAAAAATATTGCTCTGCCATGGAAGAACTGAGCATTAATGTAAAATTTCCATGACAAAAGTCCAGGTTCCACTGTGGCTCAAATCCTAGACTTGGAAGACGCGCAGCTCATTAGGCATTTCAATCATGCCCGACGGCTCCTTGCATTGTCCTCTTCTCAGTACATCCATTTTTTCCCTAATTATATTGATTTTAGCAAATTGCAGTGTCCGTCTGAGCTGATTTTCAAATATGACAGCAAAAGCTTTCCGTGAAAGAAAAAAACAAATGCATTGTGCAGCACTAAGCTGCTTTATTCCCTCAAACTTCACAGAGGAAACACAGGCATTCTAAGGAAGGTAAAAACTGCCGGATGAAATGAAGGCATTCTGAAAAATAAACAGCCACTTCAATTCCAGGCAATCAGGGCTGCACCTCTTAAGTGATCGTTATTTTTCTTGCCTGAAAACTAGGTGCAGATCAAAGGTTGAATCCATACTTACTATTTCAACTTTTTTTTTTTTTTTTGAGATGGAGCCTTGCTCTGTCATCCAGGCTGGAACACAATGGCACAATCTCAGTTCACTGCAACCTCCGGCTTTGGGTTCAAGCAATTCTCCTGCCTCAGCTTTCCAAGTAACTGAGATTACAGGTATGTATCACCACACCTTGCTAATTTTTGTGTTTTTAGGAGAGAAAGCGTTTCACCAGGTTGGCCCGGCTGGTCTTGAACTCCTGATCTCAAAGGATCCACCTGGCTCGGCCTCCCAAAGTGCTGGGATTACAGGTGTGACGCACTGTACCCAACCTACAATTTCAACTTTATGCCTCAGAGGGTGATCAAGTGACAAATCAAACACTAAGTGACGTTTTAAAATCAAACTGCTGAACTCTTTCACTGGCCATAGAGATGCGCAGCCTATGCTCTCCTGAGAATCCGGCTTCCCTTTCTAAAAGCAGAGTGCATTTCCATCTGTGCTGGGCTGCCGCTCCTGAAGACCACATGTGCTCCCAGCACTTCACTCTAGATGAACTGGAACTCTCTCTCCAGCGAAGACCGCAGTCTTGAGTGGCAGATCTGTCTTTCCTACAATCAGCCTCCCACGGCCACCCCGATGTCATTTGTTCATGCATTCATTCACTCATTTATTTAAAAATATTTAACAAATATTGGCTATCAAATATTTCCTGGCACTGTACTGGGAGCTTGATTACAAAGTGAACAGAATAAACATCATCTCCCAACCTGGGCCACACACGTTTCCTCCTTGGCCCATTTCCACCCATGATACCTACACTCTCTGGGTCACACAGAGAGGGGACATAGGACCTGCACGCCGGCCTCTTCCTTTCCCCAGTGGCTGCCTCCACCGTGGGACCCCAGTGGCCTTTCACGAGGTAAATGCAGCAGCTTCCTTGTGGCTTTCCCATTTCTCACCTTCTTCCACTGAACTAATGTCAGACTGAGTGTCGTAAAATGAGGAAATTGCCACAGGTAAGCTGGGGTTCCACATGTCCTGGCTCTCCCACTGACCGCCACTTGCACACAATTCTAGGAAGCTCTTTGACGCCCCTCGTCCATGTTGGGTGAAAGTGGGCCATTTTATCCTGGTGGGAGGGGACACAAAAACCCCCATGAATGTCCTGAATACGCCTTGTTTGTCCGGCTCAGGACAGCCAAGGCAGGCCCTCTGCTGCTACGAAGGTCACACCTGCAGCTAGGTGGTCACCTTGCTCCTGCATCTGCCCACAGTGAAGGCAGCATGACATGGGAGCCAAACACAGTGCCTCACGGTCCCTGAAATCCGATCTCTACATCCATCGTGGGTCTGTTTGCCCGGCCCCCACGTACCATCGCAGCCGTGCTGACTTCTGAGAGGATCTGCAGAGTCTTCCGTGACCCCATGAGTGACAGGCCTGTGAGACCTGCACGAGGGTGCAGCCTGCTCTCACCTGTTCCACAAAATGAAACCTGGCTTTCTTCGGGAATAGAGAACTGCAGCAACTTTCCAATCCCATCTGAGGAGTTAAAATCAAACCTCGAAAGAAAGTTTCTGGCCGGGTGTGGTCGCTCACACCTGTCATCTGAGCATTTTGGGAGGCTGAGGCAAGTGGATTGCTTGATATCAGGAGTTCAAGACTAGCTTGACCAACATGGAGAAATGCCATCTCTACTAAAAATACAAAAATTAGCCAGATGTGGTGGCACGTACCTGTAATCCCAGCTACTTGGGAGGCTGAGGCAGGAGAATCACTTGGAGCTGGGAAGCAGAGGTTGCAGTGAACCGAGATCAAGCCATTGCACTCCAGGCTGGATGACAGAGTCTCAGACAAAAATATATATATACGAGAAAAGAAAAGTTTCCAAGTAAATTTACAAGATCGTTCCCGTGTCCCATCAGGAGTTCATCCCGTATCATGCACAATTCCGATTCTTCAACTCTTCAGGCTTCTGAGGGTATCACCAAGTACGTCAAGTGCTGGAGTCTCTGACGGTCACACCAGGACCAGCACCCATTAATCCTGGTTCCGTGTTCACATAAAAAGCCTAGGATGTTATACCTGAGAACTAACCACGCACTTCAGGAACAGATGTGAAAACTCCATTCATCTTCTCACACCCCAGTTCTGCCTGGACTGGGTATGGAGATGCTTCCTCTCAAGGACATTGCACCGTGTATCAGTCAGGATAGGGTAAGAAAGCAACAAATAATCCCAAGCTCTCAGGGGGCTCACACAGCAAGTTTTGTGTTTTGCTCCAAACTCAGCTCCATCTTGGGCAGGAATAGGGGCTGAAAGGGCTTTCCTTTCCTGATCCTTGTTTCTAGACCCAGGCTGATGGAGTCCATGCTTTCCAGAAAATCACATTTCTGAGTCAGATGAAAGAGAATAGGAAGAGGTTTACTAACAACCTTCTTCTAAAAGCAAAGTTATATTTGATTGGTGGAACCCTCTCATGCCCACCACCCTACTTCCAAGGTAGGTGAGAAGAGAATTCTGCAAAGAGCCGGGGAGGATCGTAATATTCAATAGTCATGACCATAACCACCACAAACTTCCACTGAGTGCCAGTCTCCACTAAGTACTGACCCCGGACCCCTAGTCGCCTGGGCCGCCTGTCTAATCAAACACGAGCCTCTATTAGGTTTCTTACACTCACCTGAGCAGGACCTGGCTACCAAAAAATGTTACCTAAAACCTGCACTTTCCCGCCATCATCTGTGACTACCGGCTGTGTCCATGAGAATGTTCAGTCTATAGACTGCCACTCAGAGAAGGTAGGCTAGTAACTAAGATCCCAGACCCTGGAAGGAAAGCCCCTCCGTTTGAATCCTACTTTACCATTTGCCAGCTTGCAAACTTAACTTGCAGGTCTCACCCTTCTCCACTATAAAGTAATGTTTGTGGCCAGCGCGGTGGCTCATGCCTGTAATCCCAGCACTTTGGGAGGACGAGGTGGGCAGATCATCTGAGGTCGGGAATTGGAGGCTAGCCTGACCAACATGGAAAAACCCCATCTCTACTAAAAATACTAAAAGATTAGCCAGATGTGGTGGCACATGCCTGTAATCCCAGCTACTTGAGAGGCTGTGGCAGGAGAATCACTTGAACCTGGGAAGCGGAGGTTGCAGTGAGCTGAGATCATGCCCTTGCACTCCAGCCTGGGCAACAAGAGTGAAACTCTGTCTCTACATAAAAAAATAAATAAAGTAATGTTCGTAATAATACCTACATGACTGTGCTGCTATTGTACTGTTTTAAGGGATAAATAAACAAATAGGCCTATTCCTAGACCAGCCTGGCTCACAGTAAGCACTAAATGAGTAAATGCTATATGATTATTACCAGGTTAGTCCACCATCTTGTTTACTGGCTTTTGTTGAATTAAGCCCCAGAAGCTTGTTCTTTGTAACCATGCTTTAGCAGTGGACATAAAAGTAGTCACCTTCTGCTTAGTTTTCTTAAAAATTAGATGCAAACCTAGGATGAAACACACGTTTTAGCATCTATTAAGTGCCAACCATGTGGCTTCATTAGAAAGCTCTCTGGAGAAGCTTTATTCTATAGAAATGTGTGTCTATTTCCATGGTGCACTTAAAAGCTTCTAACCTTCAATTACATAAAGCAGGATAAATTCCGACAACATAACAGTCCTATTTGATTCCATTCAAACCTAATACGTAGAGGCAGATCCAAAGTACAGCAGAATTTCAGGACAAACTGAGAATCGCATAACGAAATATTCCTTCATCATAAAGAGTATGGAGGGCAACCAAATGTGTACTTTTGTGCAAGTATTTGTTTAGATTATGGCCAGTAATTCTACAGTGATGAATTTCTAAATGAATTTAAGATCCCAATTGCATCTTATATCTTCCTAATAGTTACAACGCCCATCAAGATCTTCTACTCTGCAGAGCTTCACTCCAAACTCCAGCAGAAACATCAGTGGAAGATACTGGCACACCTGACCCTCTTAAAGGGGGCAGACAGTGTGAGAGTGAGAGGCGTTTCTTCCTCAGAGTAAGAAGCCATCAGGAGTGATGGTTCCACACAGCACGGCCTTTTAATCGTCCACACTTGGAAGACACTGATACACAGGGTGGGCAGGATGGCCGCAGAAACCCCGCAGAGCAGGGACTTGGGAGCCATAGTTCGAGCTGAGGAAGGGGCTAGAAGGCCTATATTAGCATTGCTTGCACATGATTTTCCCCCAGTACTGAGAAAGTCCCAGTTGTTCACATGTAAAATGAGGAAGGGGGTTGATAGAGACAGCACCTCCCACCACACACATGCTCCACCTGCTGCTGGACGGGTGGGAGCTTCATAAAGCTCAGGAGGCCCAGGCAGAGCCTGGGAGACAGACCACCAGGCTTACCCCACTCAGCAACTTTGATCATGTTTTAAACTTAGAGAAAATTAGCCAAACCATAACCATAATATTGCCCTGTATCCCATTCGTTTCAAGTGCCTTTCTCTATTTTTCCCACACCATTTATGAGTAAGTTGAAGACTTCAAGACACCCTAACCCCGAAGACTTCCATTTATCTTCTCAGAGCAGGGACACTGTCTTATGTAACCATGACACAACCATCAAAGTCAGGGAAGTGTATCTTAATACAAAACTCTGACAGGGATCCCCACAGGTTCCTGGTAGAGCTTGAGTCTGTTCAGGGACCGTGATCTGCGTAAATGGTCTGGGCATATCTGTTTCTGAGGCTGTGCTCCACACACCTGGACCATTGCCAACCAGAGGAGCACTCTGAGGTGGGTTATAGACCAAAAACCTGTCTCATTTCCCCTTATTCTTATTAATTTGACACAGAATTCCCATAGTCCACTATCCTTCCACCATTTTCTAAGGTGGCCAGATATTTCCACCACAGAAATTGAGGGCTGTTCTAGGTTTAGTCTATAGATAAAACCCTTGCGTGGACTCTCACATGGGGTTTTTTAGCCTCTTACATATTCTAGACTATGGGGCCTGTCCCTGCATCCCACACTCATGCACACACCACACATCCACACTCACTCACATTTCCTGTTTCCTTGTGTTCTTTCATGGACAGGTTTTCTTCTCCCCATCCTAGCTCAATTCCCAAATTTCAGGCAGAGACGTGTCTCGTGATGTCTCCACTTCGGGAGCCCAGCATCCCAGTGAGCTGACAGCAGCTGATGGAGGAGAAAAAAGCGGCGGAACCAGTTCAAAAAGGTCTGATGTCTCCTCCCTCCCGTGGGAGCCACAGACGCCCACCACCAGGTTCCCCTTCCTTCCTCAGGGACCTGCACTTATGCGCTCACTGAATCCCATTCTTCTCATGGCCCTGAAGAAAACTGCCTAGAAACTCTCCCTTCCCCTCTTGACATAACTTTTTCACTCTCCTAGATGATTCCCATCGGTCCAATAGTGTCAGGTTTTCTCCCATCTTGAAAAGCAGGCAAAACAAAACTCATAACCTTTATTCCCTCCAGTGACACCCCCCTCTTTTCTTCCTTCACAACAGAACTCCTGAAAAGAATCATCTGTTCCCTCTGTTTCAGATCATTCCTGGTCATTCTTAAACCCCTTTCCGTCAGCATTTCTCTCCCGCTGCCACCGTGAGTCTCCCAGTGGCCGTGGTGCTGAATGACCTACCGCTGTCTAATCTCAGTAGGATGTTGCCTGTTTTCTCCTTGGTGGTCTTTCAGTAGCTTGGACACAGCTGTTCCTCCTTGAAACATCTTTCCTTACAACCCCAGCTTATGCACATGACCACGTCCTGATCTCCTCCAGGGAGTCGCCTCCATGTCCAGGCTGGATTCTCCTCACCACCCCAACCTTGTTTTGCTAGCACGCATTCCGACACAGACCACTAGCCTCTGCTCTGTTCTTTCCAGACCCCATCTCTTCTCATGGATGATTCCAGATGCGTCCCCTGAACTCATACCCATTTTTTTGTTTGTTTGTTTCTGGTGAGTCTCAGTCTGTCACCCAGGCTGGAGTGCAGTGGTGAGATCTCAGCTCACTGCAACCTCTGCCTCCCAGGCTCAAGCAATTCTCCTGCCTCAACCTCTGGAGCAGCTGAGATTACAGGTGCCTGCCACCACACCTGGCTAATTTTTGAATTTTTAGTAGAGATGGGGTTTTGCCATGTCAGCCAGGCTGGTCTCAAACTCCTGATCTCAGGTGATCTGCCCACCTCAGCCTCCCAAAGTGCTGGGATTGCAGGCGTGAGCCACCGCACCCAGCTGAACTCACACACCTTTATCCAACCAACTGCATGGCTTCTCTCATGGGATATCTGACTGGCATCTCAAACTTAACCTGCCCACAGCTGACATATAGCGTCCCTTCCAAGCATGCTTCTTCATAGCCATTCCTACGCTGTTAATGACAATTCCATTCACTAGAGTTGCTCAAACAAAAACAAAATAAAATCCGAATCCATCTTCAACTTCATTCTCTCCCACCCACTGCCCATCCATTAAGAAATCCTGCTGGCTCTAGCCTCAAAGCGTCTCCAGAATCTGCGGCCCACCTCATCGCCATCTCCACGGCATCATCCCGCTGCATCACCACATACCACATACACAGACCCCTGCGCCAGCCCCGCTCTATTCTGCCTGGGCCCCAGCACTCTGACCCTGATGCCGCAGACACCATGATGGCAACCAAATCTCAGCTTGTCACTCCTCTGCTCAGAATCCTCCCAGGACTTCCACTCTCACCCAAAATTAAAGCCAAAACCCAAAGAAAAATGTTCGAGGTCCTTCCTAATCTGCAGCCGCCATCTGACTTCCTCCTGACCTGTCTCATCTCCTCTCCATCAGGCTGGTGCCGGGAGGGCGGGAGGCTCTCCCCAGCCCTGGTGCTCCCACTATGTGCTCCCTGTGCAATGTGAGCCTGCCTGGCACCCCTCAGACTAAGAGCACTGTGACAAGTCACCACCATTTGTCACTCAAAGCAAAGTGTCACTCAATAGCTTTCCCACTTTTCTTCTGCCTCCTAATCTTCCAGAAAATACAAAGTAACTACAGGAAATGTGAACATATTAACCCCTTTTGTTCATCAGGTTCAGAAAAACTGTCACAGAAAACATAGGAAAGATAATTACACATGATTGCATATTCAAGGTTTTATGAGATAAAATGAATCAGAGGTCAGGTGCAGTCCCTCATGTCTGTCATCCCAGCACGTTGAGAGGCCGAGGCAGGAGCATCACTTGAGCCCAGGAGTTGAAGATCAGCCTGGACAACATGATGAAACTTCATCTCTACCAAAAAAAAAAAAAAAAATACAAACAATAGCCAGGCACGGTGGCTTATGTCTATGGTCCCAGCTACTCAGGAGGCTGAGGCAGGAGGATCACTGGAGTCCTGGAGATCAAGGCCGCAGTGAGCTATGATCGTGCCACTGCACTCTACCCTGAGTGACAGAGTAAGACCCTTCCTCAAAAAATAAAAAGAATAAAAATAAAATGAGTCAGAGAGAACGCAAGGCTGGGAAGGGACTATTCCTCGATTTCACTGTGGAGATAGCCTTCCCCATCTCTCAGAGCCGCTCTTCCAGGACACTAACACAGTTGGCCACTGTCACATTTATTTGATTGCCTTCTAAAGGGCTAACATGTATGATTACCAGGATGTAAGGCCATCCTCAGTAATATGTTCCCAGTCAAAATAACACGCACACATTGCCAGCACCAGCAAAATTAAGAAGAAGCCACCCTATTGGGTGGATGTTTTTGCACTTGGATTGGCTTCAGAGAGCTGTCTCTAATGTTACCTGAGTTAAACGTGTGTTTATGAATAAGCCATGAACTTGACTTGGGAATCCAGAAGCATCCTTGCCACCCCGTCGAGGCGAACAAAGAGAAATCAAATTGTTTGTCCTCCGGTCTGTGGCAGCTTCACAGATGCAGTCTGAGCTTTTAATCTTCAGCAGACTGCCTTGACCCCAATTTCCTCTACCAATTATGAAATCACATCATGCATATCCTTAAAAAGGATACCCCCTTTCAAAGAGGCCAATTTGTGCCAGGAAGTGAAGTTGACCAGAGACTGGGAGAAGGTCATAATTACCACTTGTAAAAAGCGGCAGGGATCCTCTCCTCATGCCCAAAGAGGAGGTAGTGACTGTCTAAGCCCACGCATCTGTGAGCATCGACCATCAGTTAGCAAGGCCTCTCATATGATTTGAAAATGAGCATTGATGTCGGAGCACTACACATGATTAGATTATGTTTCCTATGATTAAAAGACACTGAGGTAAAATATTAATCACACAAGAACCTGTGCAGTCAAATAGGGCGTAAAGGCCTGGCGCTGTGGCTCATATCTGTAATCTCAGCACTTTGGGAGGCCAAAGCTGGCAGATCACTTGAGGTCAGGAGTTTGAGACCAGCCTGGCCAACATGGCCAAACCCCGTCTCTACTAAAAATACAGAAATTAGCCAGGTGTGGTGATGGGCTCCTGTAATCCCAGCTACTCGAGAAGCTAAGGCAGGAGAATCACTTGAACCTGGGAGGCAGAGGTTGCAGTGAGCCAAGATCACATTACTGGGCTCTAGCCTCGGTGACAGAGTAAGACTTTGTCTTTAAAAAAAAAAAAAAAAAATAGGGGATAATACCAAATACAAACTGCTGAAGGGAAATAAGCTTCCCTCAGTCACTGATAATAAAGTACTTAATTAATTGCATTATTTAAAGAAATAAGAAAATAACAAAAATGAGAAAGGTGCTGGGGAATCCTCCTGGTAGTAATTAATGCAATAGATTAAAATGGTCCTCTTCTTACCTGTTACTCTGTTGGTGAAAGATGTCTATGATTGGGCAGCCAGTGTATTCAATATCACAGCATGCTTCTTATACCTGCAGGAGGGATGTTTGATCAATCATTCTTAATATATTTCATGTTGATTTTGAGAAACGACCCCAAAAAATCATTGATATGATTTACTCCACAAGTAGACATTGCAGTCCTTCATATATAAACCCTAAAAAAGTATTGGCTGCCTTTCAAATACATATATATATATATATGACCCATATTGATCATTATAACTGTAGCAGGAGTCAAAATCCCCAGAGCATGTAAGAGTCAGGAAGTTGAAGCAATTGTAAGAATCAGGCTGACTGAAAGCAAAGGAATTTGCTGGGACAATGGCAAACAGAAGAGGGCATTCCTCATCTAAATGAATTCAAATAAAAATTTTTAAAAACTACTGTGTATGAAAGACTATTATACCTCTCTAGGTGGATTCAGTCTACCAGCAAACAAATGGTAACGTCTCACCCAGACTCACTTGAAAGGTAAATTTTTACCCACAAAGCATAGTGTTTGTGTGTGAACAAATATTTCAGCATATTTGGAAAGACAATATGTCCCATTTTTGGGAAAAAGAGAGCTGAAGTTGGCCAAATTAACAGAAAGTCACATGACCAGCATTTGAATGCAAATGCCTGATCTTCTACAATGTCTCTTGACCTCAAATAAAAAATTAGAGGAAGAAGTTTTAAAAAAGAGATACAATTACCAAATTATACAGTTTTCTGTTTAAAAAAAGTAAAATATATGCTATGAGAATGGTGATTTTAGTTGCACTTTCTAGCATAGCTCCACTGGTACTTGTTTCCCGTGATACTGCCGTGTTCTGTTTATTTTTATTTTAATGTCTCTCATTTTGGCTTGCAGTCAAAATCACTTTTCTTAGCCAACGATTAGTTCATCTTTGTATTTTGTGCCAGTGCTGATGATAAATCCACATAAATCTTGCAAGAAATTGCATACTTCTATATATCAGATTTTCATAGGAATTGTTAAGCTTGACCAGGGTCAATGTACTCCTCTGCAGGACTAAACTTGAGACAGGCTTCTTCCCAATTCCAGACCCCTGACTTCCCTTCTCTTAGCGTTTTTACCTTAGACAACTCGTCATTATAAGCTCTTTCTCTGCCCCTTTGAGACGCGAATCATCTCCCAGATTCCTGTCAGTTGGACAACCCAAGACTGTCTTTCTCAAGGATCTGAGAGCCCTATCTTTGAAATTTAGTCATTCAGAAGGACAAGGTCCCTGTTTTCCCATTTGGGTGGCAGAACAGAAGCTCAACTTTAATAAATGCCAATTAGCAAACACAGACAACTGAGCACATTGGCCATCCTCCCTTCCAAAGCCCTCCAGTACTTCCTGCTAGCTCACCCCCATGCTGACAAACTTTTCCCCTTGTTTTAAGAGTTTATTTCTAGTCTTTCCCCTGTTTTAATAGTCTCTTTCCCCATTGCAATCAATTTGAATATAGTCTTCTTTGCTGTTCAGTGCATTTTTTTTTTTTTTTTTTGACAAGCTGAGGGAATCGAGATATCATGAGATTCCTGTAAATAATTGAAGGTGGGTATGGCATACTGCTGGAGAAGCAATCAAAAAATCACTGCTCACTGGCTTTGCACACATGTAAGATGCCAATAGTTAAGCTCATTCAGTTAAATGTGTTGTCCTTTATTAAGTCATTTTTTATAATAACCAACTTCTAAAGTCATCATTATAAGCATCAATGCAATTGGGAAACAGTCAAGTACATTTTAAATCTCCATCTAGTTTATCTTCAAGCCATGATGTATGCCAAATAACTTAAGTCATTTTGTTAATAAATCTACACATCACCAGAGGGAAAAACAATGGGCACAGACATATCAGTCGCAGAAAAGAAGAAAGAAAAAGGAAGTACATGAAGTGCAACTAGGGAATAGCATCAATAGAAGACCGGAAAATGATATCAGAAAGCCAGTGAAACATAATCAAATGAAGGGAAGGGGTAAAGATACAGAAAGGGATATGGTAAAGTACAAAAGAAAAAACAGATCTCCCTCCCCACCCATTCCCTCCCCCAAAAAAAATACTGTTTTACAGACAAAAAATAAAATCCCAGAGAATGAATAGGTTGCTTGGTCTTTTATGGAGATCAATAATAGAATTCCTTCCCTCAAGGATCTTGCAGTTCCAGAATCCACTGCTCTGTTACATGCAGAAAAATGGTAAAAAGAAAACTAAGGAAAAGAGGAGAAATGACAGCGGTTCCTCCCGGGTGATGAGGGAATTAGGGATGGGACCAGAACAGTAAATCAGGGATCCTGATTTACTGTTCAACATTTCACTCCGATCCCTGCCCACTTCACACCAACAGAGCTAATTACCAAGCATCATAATTATATTCTTCCTTACTAAGTTTCCCCAGCAATTTCAATTACACAAGGTGTCGTTCCTTTAAATCAAGTTCTTGTTGATCATAAATAAAGCTCTTGCCGATGATAAATAAAGCTCTTAATCTACACTCAAAGCGAGATGCAGTCTCTACCCCCTGTGAATTCACGAGCCCGGGAGAGTCCCTGTGAGTCTCACTGCTCTCCAACAAGAGGATTTCTCTGCACAGTTGGGTATTGTGGCTTTCCCATGGCTAAACGTGTTCCTGGTGCCTTCTGAATGAGTGTACAACACTGTGGGTTTAGGCTCCACTGTTACCATTTTTAAATGCATTCACTGCCCGCACATCACTGAGTCAATACACAATGAAAACCTCAAACCAATTTAAGGGCAAAACAATAAAATTCCCCAAAAAGATGGCTGGAATGATAAGCAGTACAGAAATGAAGAGAGATTGAAAAGTCCTAAGACGTAAAGAAGATTAAAAGTGGGAAAGTTTTGCCTGAAGAGATCTACAAAACCCAGGCAGTGCTTTGGGAGAGAATTTACATAGAATAGCTGATTTCTTCCATTTCAATGGTACCTACTGGGACCCAAGGCCCATTCTAACCTTCACTGTCATTATGGGGAAAAGGTGAGTTCTGTTGTTGCTATAGCAACCTTCTTCTTAGCCTTTTCCTCAATTCATCTTCTGTGAGTTGCTTATCTCCCCTCATTATCAAGTGACTAGCTCCTCTTCAATTATTTCTTAAATCTGAGTTAAAGTCCCAGTTGTATCATGGAGGGTTCTGTCCACATTAGTAAAACAAAATCACTTCCTGCCATAAACCACTGGCTCGTGGAGATGGGGTTTGCTAAATAGCTGATGTTAATTGTGAGTTGACATCCCCTAGCAGGTCATGCATGTGTGACCATGTGACAAGAGAAGAGTTTCAGGCAAAGGGCCCATTTATTTAAACAGACCTGCCCTCCACAGGTCTACTAAATAAGCCCCAATTGCAGAGATTCTACAGAGCCTTCCACCTTGCATTTATCTTCTCATGGATTTCAAGGGGGAAAAAAATGAGAGGAAAGAGGTGTTACTGCTGAGGAGTGGTGGTTCCATTCTCCCACTGATCAGTTA
The DNA here is from genome assembly GCF_001604975.1 of Cebus imitator. NCBI lineage: Eukaryota > Metazoa > Chordata > Mammalia > Primates > Cebidae > Cebus > Cebus imitator. The sequence goes on from NW_016107838.1 coordinate 296,479, forward strand.
CCTGATCTTGGGAGGATAAATTCACCTGGCTGCACCTCATTTTCCCGTCCATTCCATGGGCAGAGTAACGGCTCCCCTACCTGTGTCTCAGGAATGCTGTGAATGTTTGAAGAGACACCGCGTATCAAAATGGTACACCGATGTAAGCTATTGTTACGTAATTTAGATGTTTTCTACACCCATCGAGATTCATTTCGGAGCACTGCTGGCTGCTCTTCAGTGACAGCCGTGTATTGCTTTCATGAGTATAATTGGGCAGCGAGCCATGCGGCTTCCTGGATTAGTGAGTTTTTGTTTATGAAGTTTCCAATGTTTAGAATTTTTTCTCCATCCTTGCTAATTGGCTTTAAATGCTAGTAAGGAAAAAGCTGCTACTGACAGTAAATTAAAATTGCCTGCATTTTGTTCCTTTCCAAGCCTTGTTTGCCCAAGCCAGAATTATTTTTTTGTTCAACATTTTAAAAACTTCTTTCTTATTATGTTAGGTGGCAAAGCACAGAGAAAGGCATGCTGAATGCCTGAGCTCCTTTGTTTTTTTACATTCCATGACAATGTGTGTGTGCATGTGTGTGCGTGTGTGTGCATGTGTGCGTGTGTGTGCATGCATGTATGTGTGTGCGCATATGTGTGTGTGCGCATGTGCGTGTGTGCGCATATATGTGTGTGTGCGCGTGTGCGTGTGTGCGCGCATATGTGTGTGTGCGCGTGTGCGTGTGTGTGCGCATATGTGTGTGTGTGTGCACGTACATCTATGGGAGGACTGGGCACCATTTTGGATGGCTTTCAGGTGTCTTGACACAACCTTAAAGGGAAAGCTTGGGGCTTGTAAAGAACTTTACTTACATCTTCTTAAAGTGTTGAATCCATCTCAGTTTTATATGTATGATATTTTTTATCTAAGGTTTTACATCAATTTTAGGCATAACTGACCTTTGCCATTTATGAGCTCTGGGTTCTGAAAAAAGTTACAACCTCTCTAAGCCTCGGTTTCCACCTCTTTACAAATTGAGAAAATATCGCCTCTGTGTGGGTTCTGTTGTGAGATCAAGGACATAATGTACGAAGCCTGGTACCAGGGAAGTTCTCAGCAAACACATCTGTGTGTATAGATTCAATGTCCTAGGGCCATGCTGGACAGGCCTGTTCCCTACATAGTGTCCCAGAGAGAAGCAGACCTGGGACTCAGAGCCTAGGATTTGCCACGTCCTCCCAAGAGTCAGTGACCCACGGTAGGGAGGAGCGAATTACGCTTTCCAGCCTGGGTCTCAGAGACCATCCTAGAATCTTAATCCTAGCACCCCTCTTACTCTTTCAGTCAGATAACCCATCTCCAGAGGAAAAGAAAATGACAAATTTCCTCCCCTCTCTTTCTCACACCCCACCCAATGCTACACCAGAGCTTCCAAAACTCGAATCTGTGGGTATGAAAACCCTCTTGCTTACCTTTACCAAAAACAAGAGAATTGGGAACAAAAGGTTTGATATTATAAGAACATGAACTGAAAAGTGATTATTCCAATCAGTGGCTATGGGGAAAGTCATAAAGAATTAATTAGCAGCTCCATTTCAAGTTACAGAGAGAGTATTGTATGGTAGAGCCTTTGGGATCACAGGCTCTGAAATCAAGTCAAAGTCCCTGGTCTCAAATTCCAGGCCCATCATTGACCAGCGGCAAGGCATGGGTCCAGTTGCATTAACCCTTTCCCCAGTTTCCTCAAAATGCTATGGAAATAAAATAATATATATAATGCACTAAGAACATCACCTGGTGAGTGGCAAACACTCAATGAACATCAGCTGCTGCACCTACCATTATGATTACTATCACATAAACGCCACAGGATGCAGGTGCAGTGATGGCTCCTGGTGAACACAGACAGATGCGAGCACTACACTGTGCTATGAGACACACCCTGAAGGCGAGGAACAGGATGACATAGCTCCGTCTCCACGGGACCTACCAAGTTTTAAACAACCAGTGCACATACTCTGAGCTCACATCATAGCCATCCTAAAAGATACGTTCATCCCATTTTTGCTCATCAAATGAGTTGTTAGCCCAAGACTATAAAGCTAGTAAATGATAACTCAGGGTTTCAATCCCAAGCCTTGCACTAGAGCTTAGTGAAAAGGTTTAATGACTAAACCATAGCGAAGAGCAAATGTTTGCTCAAGGGAGCTTAGACCTTTGCCTCTTACCACCCTACATGGCCTCATCTTCTCTGAGCCTCTTCAGAAGAGACTGTGGTAGACCAGGTGGCTGCATTTCAGAAGAGTCCACTGTTACTTTATGATTTCCAACACAAGGCACATGCAGTTCAGTGTAACCACACGCATGTCAAAGGTACATTCCCTTCATGCCAGGACCCCAGCACCTGCCTTTGTACCTGACTTCCTCCCTTCCTCCACTCTTTCCTTCCTTCTTTCCTTCATTCCCTCTGTCATTTATCCCTCCCTTTCTTTCTTTCCTTCCCTCCCTCTCATTCTTCCTTTCTTCCTCTTTTTCCATCCCATCCGTTCTTCCTCCCTTTTTTCTCATCCTCCCTTCCTTTCTTCTTTCCTTCCTTCCTTCCTTTTAATCACTCCTTGTTTCTTCTTCTGTGAAATGGGTAAAATGATACTTTTCTGCCTCTGTACACCAAGGTTTTTATGTGAATTGAACCAATTCCTTCATAAGATATCTTTGCTTTCATGATGAAGGTGGTGAGCTTCTGTTTGTTCTCTTTATTTTGTGTTTCTTCTTAAACTTCTTAACAGCCTCAGATTCCAGCTCTGCAAGACGGCGGAAAAGGCTTCAACAGGAATTGCTCTGGAGAAGCTAGGAACCTTAGCAACTGCACATCATGCATCATCAGCTGACCAGAAGGCTCTGCACAGAACAGAAGAGCTAAATACATCCCTGGCCTGCAGCTCTACCTCATAAAAAAAGATGAAAGGCACAATCATTGCTGCGTTTCCCACCTAACAGGTAAAACTAGCATCCTATCTGGGGAAAAAGAAAGCATCTCCTGGGCTGGTACCAACCACACTCCTTATCCCTCACCAGACCATTCCATTCCAAAGGAGAAAACCAAACATTTCAAAAGCTGAACATAGTCTCTTGAGCACAGAGGCCTGAAACGGTGTTCTCACTAAAGACATGTCACCCTAGAAAAGTTTATTTCCAGGGTTGTGCCAATCCCTGCCAATAAGCAGCTTTGCAGGCAAGAACACGGTGCTGATGAGAAAGTCCACGTTGCCTGATTCTTGGCGCCTTCACCTCAGATTACAGCATCACAGATCACCTGCTTGGCTTTTCACATTTGAATTTCCCCCTAGAAACTGCTTCGGGCACAGAGGAAGAGCTGTGATCGTTTTTATTTCGTTTCACGCCCAACAGTTCCATAATCCAGCCATGAAAGAATTGTCAGCTTAGTGGAATCCTTTTCCAAGCTTTTCATCATCACTGTAAAAGACATCCATTCTGTAGGTTTTTCTGTTTCTACTGATCAGTTTTCTTCTATTTTATTGCATGTGTTTACCTGGGCTACCATAAAACAAAATGCCATAGGCTGGGTGTCTTAAACAACAGGAACTTCTTGTTTTACAGTCGCGGAGGCTGGAAGTCCAAGAACAACGGACTTCCATTGCGTGGTCAGGGTTGGTTTCTCCTGAGGCCTCTCTCCTTGGGTTGCAGACGGCGGTCTTCCAGCCTTGTCCTCATGTGGCCTTTTCTGTGTGCACCTGCACCCCCGGTGTCTCTTCCTGTTGTTACAGCGCCACAGCCATACGGCTTAGGGCCCCTCCCTTTTAACTTCATTTCACCTTAACGATATGGCTTGGCTGTGTCCTTACCCCAGTCTTATCTTGAATTATAGCTCCCATAATTCCCACATGTCACGGGAGGGAGCTGGTGGGAGATAACTGAATCCTGGGGGCTCTGACTCCCATACCGTTCTCATGGTAGTGAATAAGTCTCATGAGATCTGTTGATTTTAGAAATGGGAGTTCTCCTCCACAAGTTCTCTTTGCCAGCTGCCATGTGAGACATCCCTTTGCTTTTCCTTCATCTTCCATCGTGATTGTGAGGCCTCCCCAGTCACGTGAAACTGTGAGTCAATTAAACCTCTTTCCTTTATAAATTACCCAGTCTCAGGTATGTCTTTATTAGCAGGGTGAAAACAGACTAATATACTTAATGACTTATTTAAAGGCCCCAAGGCATTAGGGCTTGACATACGAATTTCAGGAGAACACACTTCAGTCCTTAACAGTTACACAGTGTATTTCATTTTCATATACCCACAATGGAACTCTGTGGCTTCTCTGTTCCTCTGCTCTTATTTCCTGGGAAGGAGGCTTACAGGCAAGGTGAGGGCTGACTGGGTATCTGTAGGTGTACAGGAGTCATTTCTGGGCTGGGAGATATGATCCTGGGTATGCAGGAGCTCTGTTGACCAGAGCAGATCCATTTTAGAGCCATTGCTCTGACTTTGAGGAGTTCTCATGCCTCCACGAAAACCACATAAAGATGAGAAAACATTATCAATTTGGACGTTTCAAATGAGCAACCTAAATGCTTAATGAGGGAAATGAAATGATCATTAAAAATATAGGCAGACTCAGGAGCACATTAACTCAGTTCTTGTAACTAGGGGCAGAAAGCCTTGGATAATTACTATATGAACTTGGATGAACAGCTGTATGCTTTTAGAAGAGCGTACTATCTACCTGCAAGTGATTCTGATGAATATATTACCTATCACAAGTAGGTTAATAAGCAGAAGTGGTACCCCTTGATCCTCACATTTTTAGAATCTCTCTATAACTTGAGAAATATTGAGGCCTTTCCTGAGGATTCTGAAATCGTATGTTAAAAACATTTTCAGGATATTCTGAAGAACAGAGAGAAAAAAGTGAGACACGCTCTCCATTAGAAGAACAAAGATCTTCTCCATCTTAGTGAATGGCCACCAGCTCACACAGGGCCTGTGCTCCTGCTGTCCTCTCCATCTGAACTCTGGAATCTTTCTCTCCAAGGACTCGGTTCTGGGTTCCTTTAGAATCCAGCTGAGGCCAAAGCTCCCCCATGAAATACCTAGTCCACAATGACTAACTTGTCCTCTGAAGTCCTATCTGCCATCCAGACCTGGGATTTTGGTTTTCCAGCTTACTGCTTTGTCTTTCTGTTTAACTATTAGATTTGTCCCTGAAAAGGGGCAAAAGGATAAGATTTCTGAGTGGGAATGGCATGAGGAGACATCATAACCAATTTTACTGAGAGAAAAATGAGATCGTGGCCAGCTGAAGATATTCTATTACAGCAGGCCAAACAAACGAACACTAGTCTATGGAAACTCAGGTCAGACAGCTTCACTGGCGAATTCTACCAAACATTTAAACAAGTCAAGAAGTCAGATGTGATGGCTCACACCTGTAATACCAGCACTTTGGGAGGTCAAGGTAGGAGGATGGCTTGAGCCCAAGAGTTTGTAGACCAGCCTGGGCAATATAGGGAGAATCTGTCTCTACAAAAAAAATTTAAAAATTAGCTAGATGTGGTGGCATGCACCTGTAGTCCCATCTACTTGGGAAGCCAAGGCAGGAGGATCACTTGAGCCTGGGACACAGAGGTTGCAGGAAACAGAGGTCAAGCTGAAGCACTCCAGCCTGGGCAACAGAGAGATACCCTGTCTCAAATACACGACAACAAAAAAATTGAGATCCTGAGAATCTAGAGGACTTGCTTAAGGCCAGGCTACAAGGCGGAAATAGAGCCCAGAGAAGAATCCTGCTCCCTTCAGCTGAAGGCCAAAATTCTCCCCATCCCACAAGCCTATGAAAGCCAAGCGGCTCCCACATCCTGCTGCATCCTTCACGGCCTAACACGTGGAATCCACACTTGGCCAGTCTGGGTTAATGCCTGCCTTCCAAACACCAAGACGGGTCCATCAGCAACAAGGACAGGAAGATGGGGCATTCTCTCCCTCTCCTGGGAACTCTGCGCCTCCCTGTTCCAGCCCGAAGTCCTATTTTCATGTACTTTCTAGCCCACCTCTTTATTTGGTCAGAGGTAGCATTTTCCCCTGTATCATCTCTATCTTACTTTGGTAAAATTGCTTCACATCTAATGAAAATATCATCTGCCAGCTTACAACATTTCATTGCATTTGAGATATCGATGGCCAGAGGGAAGTTATTAAGAAGTGACAGTTATTACCTGGACCTGAGCACAGAAATGAGTCATTATCCACTGTGTTTCTTCCAGCAGTTTCATGAGAGATGAGACAAGCTGGTGGCAAGTTTCAGTTAGTCCACATCACACCCCTTCTGCTCGGGAAATGCGAGGGTCGAGTGAGCTGGAAAACGTGTTTGTTTCCAGGCAGTTTCCTACCAGCTGCCTGGAGATGCAGCCTCTCGGAGGTCTGGTCGTGAATCCAATTTGTCCTCTCCACGGGGCGAGTCTGCTGATAAAGGTGACAATGAAAGTTACAAGCACGTCAGTGACAGAGTGTCTGTGCAAACCTCCTACAGAGAGAACAAGGAATAACAACAAACAGCAGGTAGTTTCTTAAAAATCTCTCACCTGCACCTCAACAGCCTTCTCTGCCAAGCAGGGGCTGGGTTTTGCAAGTTCTTCTGCTAGGATTCACCCAGTCTTGCCCACCCTTGTATTCTCACTCGGTCTACCCATCACCTTCCTTTGCTGGTTTTGGTCCTACAGTTGTTTTCAACACCATGTCAGAATTTCCATTCCCTCTGACTTCCACTCAGAGTAACTGATTTCAAATCTCTCACACACACACACATGCACACATGTACACACATGCACACTCACACAAACCCAAAAATGCACACACACATAGAGAAACACACACACACACACACAAACACATGCCCAAACACAAACATATACA